>NC_056727.1:482264518-482449518 GCF_019279795.1 Protopterus annectens
ACTGACAGCATGGCTGCTCCACTTCCCAGCTTAGCCAGGTCAGATCTTTTATCTCCAGCCGTACAACATATTCTGATTTCTTCCCACAGACCCTCCACTAGAAAATTGTATAAAAGCAAGTGGAAACGTTTTGCGTTTTGGGCCTCCAAACAAGGTTTAGATCCCTTGGTTGCTCCTATTCACAAGATCCTAGAATTTCTATCTACTCTTTTTCACCAGGGGGCTTCAACATCCACCATAAGGGTACAGCTGGCTGCCATATCTAATTTTCATGTGGGAGAAGGATGCGCGACAGGTATGTCACACAGGCTTTGTATGGCTTTCATGAAGGGAACTTTTCATCTCCGACCACCTATTCGGAGCCCAGTTTTTCCTTGCAACTTAAATCTGATGCTATCCCAACTCATGCTATTGCCATTTGAACCAGCTTCGTCATGCCCACTGAAATACCTTTCTTGGAAAACCCCATTTCTGGTGGCAATCACCTCGGTCCGCAGAGTTTCAGAGCTGCAGGCCCTGTCCGTTAGACCACCATATCTGATATTTCACCCAGACAGGGTCACCTTGCGTACTAATCCATCTTTTCTGCCAAAAGTCTGCTCAGAATCGAATCTTAATCAATCCATAGAGCTTCCCACCTTTTTCAAAAACCATACCAATAAGCTGGAATACATGCTTCACAAATTGGTTGTGCATAGACAACTGAGATTTTATATGGACAGAACAAAAGAATTCAGGAAATCGGACCCAACTATTTGTGTCTCATGCGGATAGTTAAAAAAGGACTTGCAGTCACAAAAATCACGCGATCCAAATGTCTCTCAGACTGCATAAACTTTGTTTATTCATCTTCAAATCAGCCTACTGCTCTCAAAGTTAAAGCTCACTCTACTAGAGCCATTTTTACTTCTCTGGGTCATGCGGCTCGCTTACCTATAGATATTATTTGTGCTGCAGCTACCTGGGCCAAACGTCATAGATTTATTACTCATTACAAAGTGGACAGGGCCTCCAGGGACAGGGCTTCTTTTGGTTCCACTGTTCTCAGGAATGTTCTCCTGTGAGCCACCTGGGGTTAGGGTGCTGGGCATGCTACCCGTGGGTAAGAACAAACGGCGAAATCGAACTTCACATAAAGAAGTTATGTTATGTTCTTACCATAACGTTCCATGTGAGTTGTTCAGCTCACCTTTGTTCTTACCTTCCTGCCCTCCTTCCCTCCTCCATGTTCTGGAGGAAAAGGTACGACTTGTGACTGGTAGTCTTCTCATGGTTCCCTGTTACTGCCTGTGCCCATGTATGCATGCATAGTCAGACAGTTGCCTGTATTTATCGTTACCTTCTAGGTATATACGTGTGTAGGTATTTTTGGTGCGTATGCATGTGTAGGCAGGTATATATGTTACCTGGTTTCTTTGCCAACTAGATCTGAGGGGTAGCAGCAGAGGATCATGGGATAGGGACTGTGCCTCGAGCTTCTCTTAGACACAGAGCTTGGAATGTGGCCGACTCGGAGCCGAGGGTTTGGCTCCAAACCCATGGGTAAGAACAAAGGCGAGATGAACAACTCACATGGAACGTTATGGTAAGAACATAACTTTACCCCAGGGGTACAGATTTCATTTCCATATTTTGTCAATTCCAAACAGATGGCCAGATCTGCCACAAAGCCAGTGGGCAGCGGCCCAGAAACAAGTCATGTCCCTCATGGATTACGGGGGCTATTCAACAGATACCAGAACAGGAAAAAGGACAAGGATTTTATTCAAGACTTTTCCTGGTACCCAGAAAAGACAAATTATGGTGTCCAATTCTGGACTTATCGATTCTGAACACATTTCTCGACATTCAAAAATTCAAAATGCTGACTTTAAAACAGCTACTGCCTATGCTAGGCAAGAATGCCTGGTTGGTAACTAGACTTAAGAGACATACCTGCGTATCTCAATAAGGGAATCTTGCAGAAGATAACTCCGCTTCAAAGCAGATTTTTTGCATTACCAATTCTCTGCACTGCCCTTTAGCTTATCTATTGCACCCAGGATTTTTACAAAGTGCTTGCACCAGTAATTGCGTTCTACAGACAAAGAAACATTCAAATTTATCATCTGGACGATCCTCTCATTCGGGCAGAGGACAAGGACACACTTCAACATCTGGCATTTATAAAAAGGCTTCTAGCATGCCTAAGGTACACCATAAACGAAAAGAAATCACAACTGATACTCCCTCAAATTATTACATTCCTGGGTGCAAGCTTGAATACAACTGCCCAGATGGCTTACCTCACGCCAGACAAACAAATACAATTGACAACATACTTCAAACAAATGGCAACAAAAACCCAGTTATCTGCAAGACAAATTCTGCAAGCTTTGGGGTTCATGGCTTTCTGCATTCCACTAATTCCATATGCGAGACTGCATATGAGGATACTTCAGTGGTAGCTAAAAAGCTTATGGAGTCAACATTGACACAGCCTGGAAACAATGATTCCTCTCATTACCTGCCTACAACAGGAGCTCCTTTGGTGGGCAGACATGTCACCAAAACAAGGAACTGTCATTCATTCTACCCCCTGCCACCCTAACTACAGATGCATCAGACTATGCTTGAGGGGCCCACCTGGCAGGGAGATGCATTCAGGGCATATGGAGGCCAAACCAAATGCATCTACATATCAACCAGAACTAGCAAATTCTGCACACTCTGCTCCAAACTCTGAATCTTGCAGCATGGCTAATCAACTAATTATTCAAACCACATCTCTCAGTAAACCTGTGATGGATGTCATTTTGGAAGCCAGAAGGCCTAGTACTAGAAAATCTTTTGCTGATAAATGGAATAGATTCTGTGCTTGGAACCAAGCAGAAAGAATAGACTCAGCAAAGCCCAATATGCCTCAGATTTTACAATACTTAACTGAGATGCACAAGGGCCTATCTTTTTCTTCAATAAAAATCCATGCCTCTGCCATCCCTGCTCATTACAACACAGAGCCCTCCCCTCTTTTTCATCCACTGCTAAAACAGTATCTCAGAGGGGCCAAAAATTTAAGGCCTTCAAGGAGAGTGCCAGCTCCTGCATGGGGCCTCAATTTTGTGCTGGAAAAACTCGCCAATCCTTTTATGCTTAAGGTGGTATCTAGTGTGGCTCTTAGACCATTTACCTGCCAACTTTTTCCCAAATTCGCAGAACAAGGGGGAGCGGATTCTGCATTCATTGGATGTACACAGACAATGAAGGTTCTACTTGAACAGGACAAAATCTCTCAATCTGAGCTACTACTGGTAACATTTGCTGCAGGATCAGAGGGGAAGGCTATATCAAAGCAGACCATTTCTAAATGGATAAGCCATTGCATTTGTTTCTGCTACTTGCACCATGGTGAACCTGTGCCCAAGGGGATCAGATCCCATTCCACCAGGGCTACCTCTACTTCAGCAGCTTTTCTCAGAGGGGTCCCTACCAGAGACATTCTAGTAGCTGCTACTTGGAGCTCCGTTTATACGTTCACAAAGCATTATCATTTACCTTTCTTTAAATCCAGAGCAGGCTTTGCCACTGAATTTTTGCAGGGCCTTATAGCTGCTCCTAATGCTGTTTAGTTCTATCCTCCCATCCATAGCTTTGGGATTCTACCCAAATGTAATGACTGCAACAGTGAAACACTAAACATAGTACAGTTGCGTACACTTAACATAAATGTAGATGTGCGAGTGTATTCGCTGTTGCAGTCTGGGTTACCCACCCGCTAGCCCCCTTTCTATACATTTTCTTTCCTTCACTATACTCAAAAGCCTTTGTGATGTATTTGCTTTTAGTTGAAGGTAAGTTTTATGTTTCTAAGGTGCATTTATACATTTACAGTTTAGATATAGATATATGTATATATATATTTTTGCTCCCCATTTGGGGGGGCACCTGACATCTGGGGCAAGAAAAACTGATTAAAATGGCGTCTGCTGCATGTTTTATACCCATGATGTCATGGAAGAGACTGCAACCGACGCAGGGCCCAAGACTTTTTTATTCAGGCTGACTGAGGGCAACCTGCCAGCAGATTACCCCAAATGTAATGACTGCAACAGTGAATGCACTCTACATTTATGTTAAGTGTACACAATTGTACTTTTCCCTCCCTACTTCCCCCTTATCTTTTCTACCTTATGGGGACATGACTACCTTTCCTGAGGGCTGGTTGCCACCAGGGACAAATTTCATTATCTGACTGCATTTACTGGAGACTAAGCCATCAGGAGCAAATTTCTTTATCTACATAGGGATTCACACTGGTTTGGGCAAGAAAAACTGATGTAATGGCATCGGCTGCCCTCTGTCAGTCTACAAGCGACAGCAGCTAACACAGAAAAGACTTTACTCTGGTATTCTGGCCGGCGAGTGCTACGCAGCAGGGATAACTCACAGGTGATGACTGCAGAAGTGAATGCACTCTAACTTCTACATTTATGGTACGTGTACACAACTGTACTTTGTTTCACTTTCAGTTATCACTTGTGGGTTATACCTGCTGGGTAGCCCTCAGCCAGCCTGAATACCAGAGTAAAGGATTTCCCTCCTGCGTCGGCTGTAGGTCACCTGAGACTGACGTCAGTTGGTCAGGGCTTTGAGAGGCATTACCCCAGTCTTTCTTGCTGTGAAGCCCGAAGCAGTTTGCAAGTGCTTTGGTCTGCCGTTGCCAGAGTGGAGAGAGAATCTATTAAAGCCAAGTGCCCCGTTGGGGATTTTTTCCCTGCACTTAACCGATGTCCGAAAAAGTAAGTGACTCCGCTGTGGAAAACAAATACCACACAACTTTCCATAACCTGTGTGTGACTTGTCTAGGCCCAGATTACGTTTCGGATGTCTGATGTTCGTGTTTAACTGTTGCAGTCATTACTCTTGGGTTATCCTGCTGGCAGGCTACCCTCAGTCGGCCAGAATTCCTAAGTCTAGGTCCGGCGTCCGTTGCTATCTCCTCTTCCCTGACGTCAGTGCGCCAGGGGGGTTAAAAGGTGCAGCTGACGCCATTTTCTTCAGTCTTTCTTGCCGCGCGGTGCCCGAAGCAAAAGCAGTTCGTAAGTGCCTGTCGGCCAACTCCTGAGATTTTCAAATCCAAATTTCAGAACTGAAGTCTTCATTAAAGCTAAGTACCCCATTGGGGAAACTTTTTTCTTGCTCCAGACCGATGTCAGAAAAAGTTAACCATTGTATTTCTTGTGGGAAGCAAATATCTCATAAGGATTTTCACTCTTACTGTATTCCTTGCCTAGGCCCTGATCACAACGTTGCAAGCTGTCGGTTTTGTGCTAGATTTAACCAATGCACTATCAAGCGTCTGTTCAATTTTGCATTTCATTACTGTGGCCAGAGATTTAATTATATAATGCAGTTGTACCAGCCGACAACCGGAGTTTTCAAAAAACGCAAGGAAAAGGATAGGCATCCGAGGTCCAAAACTGACTAAGCCTCTGCTAGGCCAGTTGCCGGTTCTCAGTGAGGCGCTTTCGCAGCCCCGGGCACCTGCTACCTCAGAGCCACAGTTCGCTTCAGACTCCCACGTGGAGCCGACTGGGCCTCTGGATACTCAAGGTATTGGACACTCGGAAATCATTCCCTCAGATGGGTCCAGAGCCGCTGAGCAGGCATCTGCTTCTGAGGGTGTCTTCAGACCTACACAACTATATATTAAGCCATCTTCAGCTTCAAAGACTAAAGCAGCTCTAAAGACAAAGAAACAAGTACAGCATTCTCCTACTCAGACTTCCATGCCTAGAAAACAGATGCTCGAAATGGCCGAAGACCTAATTACTTTAATCAGGGGCTCCCATCCCCCTCCTGATAAGAGGCCTAGGCTAGAGACAGAGTATGATTCTTCTGATCAGGTTTCTATTTCCTCTGATTCCTCTTCTGAACAGGATTACTCCATTCTTCTCTGAGGATTCTGATGCTGAAGAATCCATTCCTTAATCCTCTCCTCCTGAGGATTATTCTTTTGGGGAAACCCTGCATACCATGAGGGAGCATTTCCACTGGGAGAGCCAAGATTATTCTGAATCTAAGAAAAGGCTCAGAGACTTTCTGCTACTTCCTCAGCACAGACCCCTTGCTATTTCACCTGTTCTAGACATTGTAGATTATGTATTTTCAGAGTCCGGCCTGTCCCCTGACTGTACCCCCTGCACCTGCTAAGACAGACACCAGAGAGTCCCAGATTCTCATAAATTCCTTTATAAAAACCCAGCTGCTGACCCAGAAACTATATCTCTGTCCCAAAGGGGTTAAAGCTTCCACTGCAAAAAACATGTCCCCTCTGATAGGGATTCTAGGGCTCTAGGCAGATGGGGGAAAAAGTCTACACTTCTGCTACCCTGGCTGTAAGGGCTTTAAATTGTTAGTTTCATATGCTTAAATATCAGCAATATTTAATGTCACTGCTTAAACAGAAATTGTTGACAAATACTGAATGTTCAGAGAACAAGGAATTGCAGGATTTATTGCATGCACCGGAACAAGTGGGAAAGCATACTTTGCAATGTGGTTATGATTCACTTGGAGGCATCTTGCAGAGCCGCTGTTGCAGGTTCTGTTATTAGAAGCATGCTTGATTAAAGGAACAGAATCTGCCTGATCATGTTAAAGCAAAATTTATTGGATACACCATTGTAGCAAAATACTTTGGTACTAAAGCAGAAGAGGTGTTGGAAAAAAATGGAGGATAAAGCAAAATCCATTCAGTTAAGGATTTCTTACAGGTACAGCCACCCAGGTTTAGCAGGAACTGGCCTTCTAAAAATTGGTCCTTTTCAGTTTGGCAGACCACAGAGGCAGATACAGGCGTCCCAGAGGCAGATCTCGGCCCCAAGGCTCATACAGGCCTAAACAATGGGGTGCTCCTACCTCCAAAAGCAGAGAAGACAAATCACAACCTTACAGGAAACGGTCCCAATGACTTTCCTCTACCAGATCCAAGCACTTTTCTTTTGGCAGCCCCCTTAGGGAGAAAACTAGCACTTTTTTCATCAAATTGGCAAATGGTTACCCAAGACACATGGGTCCTGAACATAGTATCCCAAGGCTACAGGTTTCATTTTCACACTCTACCAAGGTCAAAAGGTATGCCAGACCTGCCACACAATCAGTGGGCAGAGGCACAAAAACAAATTTCAGCCCTCATGGACATGAGGGCCATTCAGCAAGTACAGCAACAAGAGCAGGGTCAAGGATTTTACTCCAGACTTTCCCTAGTACCCAGAAAGGACAAAACCTGGAGACCAATACTGGACCTGCCTATACTAAATACATTCTGGAAGTTCCAAAACTCAAGATGTTGACTCTACAGCAGCTACTGCCCATGCTGGGCAAGAAAACTTGGCTCGTAACGTTGGACCTAAGAGGCATACCTGCATGTCCCAATCAGACAGTTTTGCAGAAGATACCTCAGATTCATAGCTGGCTCAATGCATTACCAATTCTCTGCACTGCCCTTTGGCTTATCTACTGCGCCCAGGGTCTTCACAACATGCCTGGCACCAGTAATTGCATTTTGCAGACAAAAAGGATTTCAAATATATCCTTACTTGGACGACTGCCTAATTCAAGCGGAGAACAAAGACATTCTACTAACGCATCTGACGTTTGTAAAAAGATTATTAATTGGCCTAGGGTACACAGTAAACGAAAAGAAATCAAAACTAGTGCCCTCAAAAGATAGTATTCCTGAGTGCAAGCTTAAATACAACTGCCCAGATGACTTCTCACGCCAGACAAAAGCCAACTGACTACTTACTTCAAGAAATTGGCAACAAAAACCCACTTATCTGCAAGGAAAAGCCTGCAGGCCTTGGGTTTCATGGCATCCTGCATTCTACTAATTTCATATGCCAGACTGCATATGAGGAAACTACAATGGTATCTAAAAAGTGTTTGGACTCTGCATTGCCACAGCCTGGAGACAGTAATTGCACTTATTCCCTGCCTGCAACAGGAGTTTCGTTGGTGGGCAGAAGCCTGTCACCACAACAAGGGTCTGCCATTCACTTTACCCACAGCCAGACACTGCCAACGGATGCATCAGATTATGCCTGGGGGGGCCCATATGGCAGGAAAATGTATTCAGGGCACATGACCTGCAAACCAGATGCATCTTCACATCAATCAAAGAGAGATGCTAGCTGTTCAAAATGCCCTGACAGTTTTCAAGGGCCTGCTTCATCCAGGACAGTTACTGATGAAGACAGACAACACTACGGTCATGTGGTACATAAGCAGGGAGGTATACATTCCTACCCCCTCTGCGGACAAGCAATGACCTAATGGGACACAGCACTGGCTTTTCAAGTTCACCTGCAAGCACAATTCCTGCCAGGAAAAACAAATACTCTGGCAGACGAACTAAGCAGAAACCTCACGGATCCCCACAAATGGAAACTGGATCCACAAGTCTTCAGCATAAGGAAATGGGGATGCCCAGACATCTATTTGCCTCCCCTCACAACTGCCAATTGCAGAGATTTTGCACAAGGATTTATCACAAGCAAGCATGGAAAGTGGACGCCCTGTCCTTCAGCTGGAAAAATCTAACAGTATATGCTTTTTCCCCACTGCGCCTCCTTCCCAGGGTTCTCCTAAAGGTCAGAAAAGAGAAGCCAAAAATGATGCTGATTGCACCAGACTGGCCACGCCAGCACTGGTACCCAATCCTAAAGAGCTTGTCACAAGCTCCAGCATGGATATTGCCTCAAACTCCTCACTTTCTGACCCAACAAAACTGATTCTGCACAGCCAACTCAGGACCTTAAATCTGGCAGCATGGCAGATAATGTAGCCATTCAGAACACTCCTCTTTCAAAAGCTGTTATGGATGTTATCTTGGAGGCCAGGAGGCCCAGTACCAGAAAATCTTATGCAGAAAAATGGAAGAGATTCTCTGCTTGTAACCAGGAACAAGGCATTGACACATGTACCAAATATCCCTCAGATTTTACAATACCTAACTGAGATGCTAAACAAAGGCCTTTCTTTCTCATCTATTAAGATTCATGCCTCTGCCATTTCAGCCCATTACAATACGGAACCACCTATTTTCTCATCTTTTAATAAGGCAGTACCTCAGAGGGCCTCCAAGGAGAGCACCAATTCCGGCCTGTGACTTCAATTATGTTTTGGAAAAACTCGCACTGCCTCCTTTCGAGCCAGCATCAACAGCAGATATAAAATTCTTATCCTGGAAAACAGCTCTGCTCCTAGCAATAACCTCTGCAAGGCGAGTCTGAGTTACAAGCACTCATGGCTGTGGAACCTTTCATCATTTTTCATCCAGACAGGGTTTCTCTGAGGACAAACCCTACATTTCTGCCTAAGGTGGTGTCCAGTTTCAACCAAACCATTCACTTGCCTACCTTTTATCCAAATCCACAGAACAAGGGTGAGAAAATTCTGCATTCTTTGGACATACACAGGCAGTTACGCTTCTACTTGGACAGAACTGAAGCTTTCAGAAAGACTGAGCAACTTTTAGTGTCATATGCTGCAGTATCACAAGGAAAGGCCATCTCAAAACAGACTATTTCTAAATGGATAGGCCATTGCATCTGTTTCTGCTACTTTCAACATGGCAAATCATTGCCTAAGGGCATTAGGCATCATTCCACCAGAGCAGCAGCCACTTCAGCAGCCTTCCTCAGAGGAGTACCAACCATAGATATCTTAGAGGCTGCAACTTGGAGTTCAGTGCACACCTTCACAAAGCACTACCACTTGCCTCTAAGTCCAGAGCAGGCTTTGCCACTGCAGTTCTGCAGGGCCTCAGCCACCCATCCTCAGCTTTGGGATTCAACCCAAGAGTAATGACTGCAACAGTGAAACACGAACATAGTACAGTTGTGTACGTACCATAAATGTCGATGTTAGAGTGTATTTACTATTGCAGTCCAGGTTACCCACCCACCATACCCATTTTCTTTGCTGGGACTTATCTGCATTTCTCTATCCTATACAACCTATTTGGTGTATTTGCTTATAGATGAAGGAAATATTATTTTTGTGCATGCATTTTTATTGGCATATTTTTCAGCCTACCAATTTGGGGACATCTGGGGGAAGAAAAACTGAAGAAAATGGCGTCTGCTGCATCTTTTATACCCCTGGCACACTGACGTCAGGGAAGAGGCGACAGCAACTGACGCCTGACCTAGACTTTGGAATTCTGGCCGACTGAGGGTAGCCTGCCAGCAGGATAACCCAAGAGTAATGACTGCAACAGTGAATACACTCTAACATCTACATGTATGGTAGGTACACAACTGTATTTTCTGTGCTTTAACACTAGGACCATCGGTAGAAGAGCTGATCTTGTAGCCAGGCATTTCAGGGAGAGTAGTTCATGCAAAATGACGCTGTCGGTCAGTCTACCGTGGAAATTCCTAAAGAGAAAAGGAAAGAGACCACAGAAGGTTAGGCCATCAGATGACAAACTTGGTCAGCCTACCGTCATTTAGTATAGCGGAACTTAGTGAGGTGCCTATGCAGCCCCTGACGACAGCTGTACAGCCACTGCAGCCCTCTGCCGAAAAGCTTGGAATTCAGTACGCCGCCAGATCAAGATGCTTCTCCCGACATGTCAGTTGTAAGCCCCACAGTTGGGTCCAAACCCGCTTTGCAGGCACCGGCTTCCGAGGAGGCTTTTCCCATGTCCAACACCAGACAGACTGCCACGCCACCAGTCAAAACAGCCCACACACTCATTGAATCTGAGGTCTAAAAGCAAGGCCACTTCCAAAAAAAAACCTTTTCCTCGACTCTTTCAACCTGCTCAGTCACAGCAACTACTTTGGTTGGCTGAGATTTTTTTTATTTATTTTACATTTGTTAACAGTGAGTGTCTGGGCCGAAAAGGCCCTTTTTCAGCAGATGCCCGGGGAGAAAAGCTCCACAAAAAAAAATTAGACACATTTAGTTTAGACATCAGTATACACACAAATTACAAGAGACATTGTTTTTATAGTGGTATGCAGCACATCAACAGTTACAGTGGAGAGAACAAACAAAAAAAATATTAATTTTAAAAATAAAGGTAATTAATAGATTTGTCGTGTACAGCTGAAATTTGGAACATAGGTAGAATACATAATACACAGGTACAGTACATACATTGTAGATTAGCCAGTGTTTGAGAGTAAGATTGAAAACTATTATCAAGTGCTCTATATTTAGTATGTATATGTTATCCGCTTTCGCTAGCATGGGGAGCAATCATGGCACTGCCAACTTTGCTTGATGTTATCTGATGAGGTCTTTATAGGAGGCTTTGGATGATGTGTTTTGAATGCTAGTAGGGACAGAGTTCCATTTTTAGCCACTGAACTACTATGTAGTGCATCTCCAACGCAATTGTAGCTGTTGGTGACTTCTAGTAGTAGTTTGCCTGATCTAAGAGGCTTTTTGGCTGAGTGATCTACTAGGTTTTTGAGGGCAGGACACTTATTGGGGAGGTAATAGAATGACAGAGGCAGAGCTAATTGTAGGTTAGGAGGTTGGGCCGTTCAAGCTAGTGGAGCTGTCTCAAAGCAGTGCAGTGAGTTCTATATGAGCAATTTGCAGCAAAGCGGGCAATTCTGTTATAGCAGGCTTCCATTTTGCTTAGTTCAGTTTTGTTGAGATTAGAATGGGAGATGTATAGAGTAGGGTGGATAGAAGTTGGGAGCGAGCAATGGCTGATCTTGTGTTGGTAAGAAATGGTTTGATACGGTAGAGTGACCCCAGTTTGGCATGTACTTTTTTAATAGTGAAGTTGAGATGACTATCAAATTTTAGGTGGGAGTCTATGGTTATTCCCAATAGCTTAGCCTGTGCCACTTGAGCAATTGGAGTAGCATTTGTGGAGTAGATAGTGAATTGACTTAGTGTTTTTTTTAGAACTGGTTATAATCATAAGCTGAGTTTTCTTTGAATTGAGGATAAGTTGGGCTTTGGAAAGGTATTTTTCAGCATCAGAGAATGCTAGTTGAATTGTTTGCAGGAGGGTGGGAATGTTTTGTGCAGCACAGATTTAAGGTAGTGTCATCTGCATACTGAATTATAGATGCATGCTGTGTGGAGGTATGGAGGTCATTTGTGAAGACTGTGAATAGTAGTGGTCCTAAGATAGAACCCTGTGGGACTCCTATAGTTATGGGCCGCTGAGGAGAGAGAGAATTTTTCCATTTCACAGCTTGGTACCTGTCTAGCTTTGGAACCAGGTAACAGTGTAATTTGATGATATTGGTTTAGTTTGTTTAGCAGGATTTGGTGTGAGACTGTGTCAAATGCTTTGGACATATCCAAGAAAAGAGTTGACACTTATAGGCCTTCATTTTTGAGACTGTTTACTGTCTGTGAAGCAGAGGAGGGCTGTAGTGGTACTATGGGCAGGTCTGAAACCATGCTGAGTAGGTGACAGGATGTTGCTGTCTAGGAGATAGTTTAGCATCTGGATATGGATGCATTTTTCTAGGATTTTGGTCAGGGGGGAAGAGTAAAGCAATGGGTCTGTAGTTAAGTTCAGGGGAGGTCCCACCTTTATGTATGGGTGTAACATAGGATATTTTCCAGAGTTTGGGCACACAGTTTTCAACAATTGATCTGTTTGAGGGTGGAGACTGGGATAGCAATAGCATCTGCTATGAGTTTCAAGAAGTAGCTGGGGAGTAGGTCGGCTGCTGTTGATGTGGTTATTAGTTTGGAGAGCATGCTTTTGATTGAAGTGGTGGAAACTGTTTTGAGGGTAAAGCTTGTATTAGTGTTTGTGTTGGGGGGGATAGTGAGGAATCAAGTGTCCTGTGATACCAAGGATAGAATTGAGTTCACAAAGTGGGAGTTGAATTGTGTTTCAATGGGAACTTTAGTGTCAGGGGTGGTTGGTTTGGGGGTAGTCTTTTGGGTGGATTTTAGTAGCTGGTTTACATTTTTCCAAAATTTTTGCGGGTTGTGTTGGTATTTAGTTTGTAATGTTGTGTAGTAGGATTTTTTTTGTCCAGCCTAATGCATTTTTTGCACGGTTGCGCAGTTCTTGGTACTTAGGCTTTGTGTTTCTTTGTTTTTTTGATAGTAAAGCCAGGCAGTGCCTCTGGACTTGAGGATTTGTTTGGTTTCTTTACTGAGCCAGGGGTTTGTAGATGTTCTAACCTTGATTTTGGGCAGTGGAGCAACAGTGTCTAGGTGTTGTAGAAATGTTTTGTTGAAATATGCTACAAGCCTGGTCAAGTGGGAGGGTTTTTAGGGGGGGTCCAGTCAGTGTTGAGGACCTCAGGAGAGATTTATTTTGTGCTTCTAGTGGATATATAGATGTTCATCGTGTCACTGTTGCAGTCATCACTGTAGGGTTCTTCCTGCTGGCAGGCAGCCCTCGGTTGGTCAGAATCCCAAAGTCTGGGTCCGGCGTCGGCTGTGCACTCACCCTCCCTGACGTCAGTGCGCCAGGGGTACAAAGCTCCCAGCCGACGCCATGTTCTCCAGTCTTTCTTGCTATGCGGTGGAAGCAGTTCGCAAGTGCCAGTCGGCTGACTCCTGTTATTTTTGGTGCTTCATACCGAAGACATTCTTCTTTTCAAAGCTAAGTACCCCGTTGGGGAAACTTTTTTCTTGCTCCAGACCGATGTCAGAAAAAGTTAATTGTATTTCATGTGGGAAGCAAATACCTCATAAGGATTTTCACTCTGTATTCCTTGTTTAGGCACTGACCATGATGTAGCTAGTTGTCGGTTTTGTGTTGGATTTAATCAGCGTACTATTAAATGGAGATACGATTTTGCCTTTCATTACTTTGGGAGGTGATTTAATTTTAACATGTCGGACATGTTTCCTACTACCGGAGTTCATAAAAGGCGCAAGGATAAGGATCTGCCTCAGAGGTCCAAATCAGACGACAGTTTGCAATCAGAGCCAACTGCCAGTTCGGCCATTGTCAGTGAGGCGCTTTCGCAGCCCCTGTCATCTGCCATTATAGAACCGCTTGCCGAAACGGACTCCCACGAGGAGCCAACTAGGCCTTCGGATACTCCAGGTGGCAGGACCCTTCGGATAATGCTCCCTCGGATGGGTCCGGTGCCGCTGTGCAGGTACTGGCTTCCGAGGGGGTTTTCAGGCCTACGCAGCTTCAGGCAAAGACAGACTCCTTCTAAAACAAAGACTCAAGCCCAGGCCTCCTCTGATCCGGGGCCTAAATCTCAAAAACAAATGCTTAAAATGGCGGAGGACTTGCTAACTATGATTAGGGGTTCCCATCCCCCTCTAGACAAAAGGCCAAGACCAGAATTGGATTGAATCCTCTGATCAGGTATCTATCTCTTCAGTGTCTTCCTCTGAACAGGATTATACTTTCCCTCCTTATGAGGATTCTGATGCTGAGGAATCCTTTCCTTCAGCTTCTCCTCCTGAAGATTATTCTTTTGGGGAAACTTTGCATGACATGAGGGAACATTTTCACTGGGAAGGACAGGAGTACTCTGAATCTAAGAAGGCTTAGCGATTTCCTCCTTCCCCAACACAGACCCCTGGCTATTCCTCCTATTTTGGATATTGTGGATGATGTCTTTTCTGAGTCTAATTTAACCCCAGACTCCTTTCTTCCGGCCCCTGCTAAGCCTGATAGAGTCCCTGACTCCCACCAGTTTCTATTTTTTAAAAATCCTACTGCTGATCCAGAAACCATTTCTCATTGTCCTAAGGGTGTTAAAGCCACCACTGCTAAGAACCCTATTCAGTCAGATAAGGATTCTAGAGCTTTGGAGAGATGGGGCAAAAAAGTGTACACTTCTGCTATTTTATCTATTAGGGCTTTAAATTGTCAATTTTATATGTTGGAATATCAGCAATACCTTTCGTCTGTTATGAAACAAAAACTGTGTACCATTTCTGCATGTGCAGACAATAAGGAATTACAAGATTTGATGCATGCTACTGAGCAGGTGGGGAAACATACCTTACACTGTGGTTTTGATGCTTTGGAGGCTTCTTGCAGGGCGGCTGCCACTGGCACGGTCATTAGAAGGCATGCTTGGTTAAAGGAACAAAATTTGCCTGATCAAGTAAAAGCAAAATTACTGGATGCTCCTGTTCAGCATAATGGTTTGTTTGGGTCTTAGGCTGAAGAGGTTATAAAGAAAATGGAGGATAAGACAAAATCCATGCAAACAGTTAAGGATTTCTTGCAAGTTCAGCCTCCTAGATTTAGCAGGAATTGGCCAGCTAAAAATTGGTCCTTTCCCAGCTCGGACAGGCCTCAGAGGGGTAGATATAGGCGCCCCAGAGGGAGGGCCCAAGCACAGACCTCTTATAGACCTAGACAGTGGAGTGCTTTCACCCCCAGGGCTGGAGAAGATAGGTCTCAACCTTATAGGAAACGGGCTCAATGACTCCCCCTGCATGGCTCCAGGAACCTCTCTTGGAAGCTCCTCTGGGAGGAAAACTTTTTTTTTCACCGAAATTGGACTTGCATAACCCAAGACAAGTGGGTTTTGGATGTAGTTTTAAGAGGTTACAAATTCCACTTTCACACCTTACCAAAGCCAAACGGATGGCCAGACCTACCAAAAACTCAATGGGCAGAGTCATTACAACAGGTGAGGTCCCTCATGGCTATGAGGGCCATAGAACTGGTTCCAAATTCAGAGACACGGGACAAGGCTTTTATTAAAGACTCTTTCTAGTTCCCAGAAAGCAAAATACTTGGGAGACCCATCCTGGATCTGTCAGTCTTAAATACTTTCTTGGAGATACCAAAGTTCAAGATGCTTACTCTGCAGCAGCTCCTGCCAATGTTGAGCAAAAATGCATGGATGGTGACATTGGACGTAAAGGAGGCTTTACCTACACATTCCTATCGGACAGGAGTGCTGAAGATATCTCAGGTTCAAGGCAGGCTCGAAACATTACCAATTCTCTGCGCTGCCCTTTGGCTTGTCTACTGCGCCCAGGGTCTTTACCAAGTGCATGGCACCAGTAGTAGCTTACTGCAGACTCAAGGGAATTCAAATTTACCCTTATCTGGACGACTGCCTTATTCAAGCAGACCGCAAGGACATTTTACTCCAGCACCTGGAATTTGTTCAGAATCTACTCCAGTACCTGGGATTCACTGTGAACGTAAAGTCAAATTTGGCACCCACTCAACAGATAACTTTCCTGGGTGCTCTTTTAAACGCAACAACCCAGATGGCATTCCTGACGCCAGAAAAACTATAGCTGGCTTCAACTTTCAAAAGCTTGGCGTTAATGTCTCAGCTAACTGCAAGGAAATTCCTGCAGGTTTTGAGTTACATGGCTTCCTGCATCCTACTCCTACCATATGCAAGACTGCATATGAGGAAGATACAATGGTACCTAAAAAGCGTATGGTCCCAGCACTGTCAGTCTGGGAACAGTGATTGCTGTCTTGCCTTGCTTGCAAAAGGAATTCCATTGGTGGGCCACAGCATGTTTTCAAAACAAAGGGAAAGCCTTCAGTCTACCAAGTGATAACCACGGACGCCTCGGATTATGCATGGGGAGCCCACTTGCAGGATAAAGGCCTGCAAGATTTTTGGACAGAGGATCAGAAGCTTCTACATAACAATTTAAAAGAGATGTTAGCTGTGCAGAATGCCCTCTTGGCTTTCAGGGATCTTTTACAGCCAGGGCAGCTACTGATACGGACAGACAACACCACAGTTGTGGTACATAAGCAAGGGGGTTCACACTCCTACCCCCTTTGCAGACTAGCCATGACTCTATGGAACACAGCACTAGCTTGCAAGGTGGATCTACAAGCTCAATTCCTGCCAGGGAAACAAAACACTCTGGCATACAGCCTGAGCAGGAACCTGTCAGACCCACACGAGTGGATGCTAGACACCCAAATATTCAAGATGATAACAGAAGCTTGGGGCTGCCCGGACATAGATCTATTTGCATCTCCCCACAACTACCAGTTAGACTTTTTGCACAAGGACATATCACAAGCTAGCATGGAAAGTGGATGCTCTCTCATTCAGTATTGGGAACCTTTCGGGGTATGCTTTTCCACCACTACCTCTTCTACCAAGGGTGCTAAAAATAAAACGGATCAAACCAAAGCTGGTCTTACTAGCCCCAAATTGGCCTCCACAATTTTGGTACTCAACACTGATAAATCTATCCCAGGAACCTCCTTGGATTCTACCTCAGATTCCAAATCTTTTGTCTCAACATCAGGGCCAGGTCCTGTGCACTCGTATCAAAGCTCTCAGCCTGGCAGGCTGGCGTATTCAAGGTCTAATGAATCCTACCCTTTCCAAATAGGTCATGGACGTTATCTTAGAAGCCAGAAGGCCTAGCACTAGGAAATCTTGTGCAGGTAAATGGAAGAGATTTTGCACCTGGATGCATGCTTAGGAATCAGATCCTCACATTCCAAATATTCCATTGATTTTACATTACCTAACAGATATGCTGCTTAAGGGTTTATCTTTTTTCTCCATAAAAATTCGTGCCTCAGCTATCTCTGCACATGATAATACAGATCCTCCAATTTTTTCACATCCACTTCTGAAACAATATCTCAGAGGAGCAAAGAATTTAAGGCCCCCTAGGACTCCACCCATTCCTGCCTTGGGACCTCAGTTATGTCCTGGAAAAACTTACTCTGCCTCCTTTTGAGCCTGCTGCCACATCTGATATAAAGTATTTATCATGGAAGACTGTTATCCTACTGGCTTTAACTTCAGCCAGGAGAGGCTCTGAGTTACAAGCGCTCATGGCTGTGGAACCGTACATTATTTTTCATCAAGACAGGGTTTCTTTGAGGACTAACCCTACTTTCATGCCTAAAGTGGTTTCTAAAGTGGCTTTAAACCAAACTATTCACCTGCCATCTTTTTTCCCTAATCCACAAAATAAGGGGGAGAGGATCTTGCATTCTTTGGACGTGCACAGGCAGCTTTGCTATTACCTGGTCCAGAACCAAGGATATCAGGAAAACAGAACTGTTTGTTTCTTAAGCAGCAAATTCACAATGCAAAGCTATTTCAAAACAGACCATTTCTAAATGGATTGCTCATGGAATCAGATTTTGTTACTCATCATGGAAAGCAAATCCCAGGAAAAATTAGGACTCACTCTACCAGAGCTGCTGCTACTTCAGCTGCCTTTTTCAGGGGAGTCCCTACCAAAGATATTTTGGAAGCTGCAACTTGGAGTTCAGTGCATACTTTCTCTAAGCACTATAATCTCCCTCTTTATTCTAAGTCTAGGGCAGGCTTTGCTTCTGCAGTCTTGCAAGGCCTTCTAGCTGCCCCTTCTACTCAATAACCACCACCCTTTATCTCAACTTTGGGATTCAACCCTACAGTGATGACTGCAACAGTGAAACACTATGAACATAGTACAGTTGTGTACACTTACCATAAATGTAGATATTGGAGTGTCTTCACTGTTGCAGTCTGGGTTACCCACCCTCCTGTCCCCTCTTATACTTTTATTGGTGTGTGGTTCCCTGCTTCACCCTTCTGAGGTGCATTTGCTACAGGGTTTGTTGTATGTTACATTTTTGTTTTACTTTTAGCCTTTACTTTTGGGCACCAGACATCTGGGGCAAGAAAAACTGGAGAACATGGCGTCGGCTGGGAGCTTTGTACCCCTGGCGTACTGACGTCAGGGTGGGTGAGTGCACAGCCGACGCCAGACCCAGACTTTGGGATTCTGGCCGACCGAGGGCTGCCTGCCGGCAGGAAGAACCCTACAGTGATTACTGTAACAGTGAAGACACTCCAACATCTACATTTATGGTAAATGTACACAACTGTACTTTTTGTATATGCTTGTTCTACTACGTATAAAGTATATTATGTTGTGGTCACTTAAGGTGTCTGGGAGGCTGCCTGTGTGAGGGTAAAATGTGGGGTTGTTGGGACCTAGTGAAGGACGGATTCCCTTTTAGAATTTTTATCGCATCTAGTTGGAATTTGGACTAGCTGCTGGTAGCCATGGAGATTTATTAGATTACTTGGTGGTTCTGATATACAGGTGAACCAATCTAGGTTGAAGTCCCCCAGAATAAGGGTTTCTTGTGAGTATGTGGAAGAACACCAGGATAAGAAGTCTTCAAGGCTAGCAGGTGTATTACCAGGTGGAATATAGATCACAATTGCGGTGATTACCTTTTTAGGGTGAAGTTAAAGTTGAGACTAGTATGCCCCAATTATTGGTGGAGGGGTAGCAGTTTAGTAATTGATGGATAGTTAAGTTGGGCTTGTACAGTAAGGCGGTTCCACCCCCTTTACGAAGTGGTCTGTTTTGTCTAAAGATATTGTAGCCTGTAGGGAGAACTTCGAGTTAGCTATGTTTTTATTTAGCCAGGTTTAGCAACTGTCTGGGGAGTAGTGTGCAGTTGTGGCCTGGAGTTCAGGTATTTTATTTTTAATACTTCTAATATTAATATTGAGCATTAAAAGATGGTTGGTTTTGCTGCTGTTGCTTTGCCCAGGGATGAAGAAAGTGGGAGTGTTATGTCCTGATGATATGTTATGATTTAATCACTCTCATTAGAGGAAGCCATTCAACTTTGGCTACCCCAGCCAAAAGAAAAAGGGACCTTTTCCAGAGGTGCTGTCTGAGTCAGAGGGCTCATAATTTCTGGACTCTGACACTCAACAGCCCTTGACTGCTTTTGAGGATTCAGATGTCGAGGAATCCATTCCTTCGGCATCCCCTACTGAGGACCTCTGATTTGGGGAAACTTTAAATACAGTCAGCTAACACTTCCATTTGGAAGCTCAGGTCTGCTCCCATTCAAAGAAGAGATTGTGTGCTCCTAGACTTAACACAGCACAAACCCTTGGCCATTCCTCCCATTCTGGATGTGGAGTATGTCTTCCTGGAGTCTTGCCTGAATCCTGATGCCCTCCCTCCTCCACCTAGAAAGTCAGACATATTACAGGGTACCAGATACCCCCAAGTATTTATTCAAGAATCCTGCAGCTGACCCAGAGTTAATCACGCAGGGACCCAAGGGGGTTAGGGCCAATTCCTCCAAAAACCCATTACCCTCCGACAAGGAGCAGAGCCTTGGACTGATGGGGCAAAAAGCTATACACTTTAGCTACCTCAGCCATTAGAGCCCTCAACTGCCAATTCCACATCCTTAAATATCAGCAGAGCACATTGGAACTTTTAAAGTAGAAAATTTCCTCCTTAGCAGAGATTTCTGCTTCCAGAGAACTAGATCTGATGCAGTCCAGCTCTCAAGTGGCAAGATATTCCCTGCATTGCAGCTTTGATGCTCTAGCAGCCTCTAGCAGAGCTGCTGTTTCAGGATCCGTTATTAGAAGGCATGCATGGTTGAGAGAACAATCTTTGCCTGATCAGGTCAAATCAAAACATCTGGACACCCCCTTGGATAAGGGAACATTTGTTCACTCCTAAAGCAGAGGATGTAATAGAGTGGAGGATTGGGCCAAATCCATGCAGACAGAGACTTCCTGTAGGTGCAACCCCTCAGATTCAGTAGGAACTTTCCCTCCAAGCATTGGTCCTTTCCTGTCCAAACCAAAACTGTCCAAAGGAAAGGACGCAGAGATAGACCCTCCAGGCAGCAGCACCAAAGCCAGCAGAGGCCTAAACAGTGAACCTCTAGTATTTCTAGGCAAGGGAGTTCTAAGTCCACTCCCTACCCAAAGGATGCACAGTGACTCGCCCTTCCCCTCTGCCCCCACACCCCAGGTCAAGCTATGAGGAAGGCTGTCCCCTGTTAGGTTCGTAGGTAAGTACTAGGCTGTCTGCCCGTGGGCATCTATAAACCTAGCCAGAATGTGTTTTTTTTTTGCTGCCCCCTTAGATTAGTTCCCTGTGCCTCTGTCCAGCAGAGCCATTAGTTCCCTGTGCCTGTGTCCAGCAGAGCCACTGCAGTGATCCCCGAGGTAAATTCGGTTTCCCATCCACTTGTCAAGTTTTCTCTTGAGTGTTAGTGAGTGGCTCTGCCTAATGTAGATTGGAATCTTGTTCCAAAGCATGTGGAGTCGCTGGGACAGGAATCTATCCCTGCATCACGTCCCATTTATCCTTGAGGTTTAGATCCCTAGAGCGTGCGACTCTTGGGGATTTGTTTTTTTAGATGGAGCATGTCCATCAATTTTGGGTTGGACATGGCCTTGTATGTCAGGCAGAGATCACCTGCAACAGAGTACAGCTGGAGTTTCTTCAGTCAGGCTGCATAGGGCATCTGTTTGAGGCCAGAAATCCCCTTGGTGAGGTACTTCAGTGGTCTTTCCAGCTGTTGCAGGTGTCTTGTAAGGTACATCCCAAATGGGGTGTTGTACTCTATGATGGGTCTGATGAGTGATGAGTAGAGGGGCACAATAACCTCTTCTAGATGTGAACCCTTTTGTGGTTAGGTGTGCCACAGAAGGATTTTTTAACCATCTTGGCAATATGGTAATCAAAGGAGAGATTGCTATCTACTTGGGTCCCCAGATCCTTTATTACATCTTCTGTATTTAGGGAACTACCACGTATGTGGTAGTTCACGGGTACTTTTTCCAAAGGGGATGACTATACATGTTTTGGCATTTAGCTTGAGGCAATGATTTTGACACCAGGTATCAGTCTCAGTGAGACCCTTCTGGAGGATGTCTATCAGCTGGAGAGTCAGTTATGGCCCCCAGTTTGCAGTCTGCGAACTTGGTCAGCCATAGTCCTCCTGTGCTTGCCTGTACCTCTAAGAAGTATATACGGAACAGGAGGGTTCCCAGGACTAAGCCCTGGGGGATGCCACTTGTAACTGGTTTAGTCGGACCTAGAGCCTGCAACTCTGTGTGGGTTCTGTCCGTGAGCCAACTGGCAACCCATCTCTTGACGTAGGGGTTTATGTTCAGGCTGGTGAGCTTGTCTATAATACCAGAATGGGGAATGGTGTTGAAAGCCTTTGCAATGTCTAGGTAGGCTGTGTGGACCTCCTTTGCCTCGTCTAAAGCCTTGGTAACTGTCTCAGTCCACCAGGTTTAGGAGGCATGATCTGCCCTTAAAGCCAAACTGGGTAGGGTCCAATGTTTGGAGGTTCCCAGTGTCTCGTTTAATGAGTTCCATGATGATGTGCTCCATAGCCTTTGCAGACCAGGCTAGTCAGGCTTATAGTGTGATAGTTCCTGGGGTCCGTTGTGGCTCCACCTTTGTGAAGCGGGGATAACTGTTGCTGTGAGCCACTCTGGGTACATAGCTTGCAGAGAGGCTGAGTTTGAACAGTGTGTTTAGGTGAGGGGCTAGTTCATTTTGGAGCTCGTGTAAGACGCAGCCTGGGACACCGTCTGATCCCATTGAAGCTGTTTTTGGCTTTGGGATGGGGCTGTTTTAACCTGTCAGTGATTGCCGGGGCTCTACATTCTTTGGTATGGTTATGGGCACCTTTAGGGGGTGAGAGGGAGGGTGAAGTTTGCACTAAACCTGTCTGCCAAAATGTTGGCAATATCAGTCGGTTCAGTGTATTTTGTGCCATTCTGCACTAACTTGGAGCAGATCTGAGAGATTCCAAGTCCTTGGCAATTTTTCTTTCAAAGCTAGCATTGGATGATTTTGAGGGGTCATAGTTTTACTGATACTGATCAGGGATTTCTTTCCTCCTTGGGATTTTACTCCTTTCTGTACTAGTTTCCTCCTATTGTTTAGCTTGTTTATGGCAGGGGTCCACCAGACTGGTTTCCTTTTCTTGGAGGAGTGAGTCTTGGTTTTGCTTGGGATAGCACGATCCATGCATTCCTGCATGTGGTCAGTGCCTTTGTAAGGGATTCAGCAGCTTGGACAGCATTGTCCTTTAGCATGTGTACTGTGAACATTTCCACCTCTGTCTAAAGTGACGTGAAGTTTGTTTTTGAAAAGTTTTTCACGGTGGTTTCCTTGATTGAGGGTGGGGGCGAAATATGGGTATCCAGAGTTAGTCTATGGCGTGATCTAGCCAGCAAGGTGTTTACCTCCGGTGTGGAACACCGGTTGCCCATGTTGGTGATGACCAGGTACAGTATGTTGTCATCTCTGGTGGGGGTGTTAGTTGATCCAGGGCATTTGAGTTTATAAATTCTAGGAAGTGTTGGGCAAGGGAGTTGGTACTTGAGTAGTTCTCCCAATTAATGTTTGGATAATTGAAATTGCCCAATATTAAGGCATTTGGTAGGACCTTCATATTTTCCAGTGTCTCTAGAAATGCGGAATGGGGGTCCTGGGTCATGGTGGGTGATCTGTAGCAAGCTACAATTTGAATTGAAGTTTTTCCCGTTGTTAGTTGCACATGGTTGATCTGAGGCATCGTGCTGCGCCACTAACCTGGAGGTGTGGGTATCCATGATGAATATGGATACACTCCTGCCTTTTGTGTTTCAGTCCGGGTTCTGTGGCCAAAAAGTATGGTATGAGTTATAGCCTGGTAATGCTGGGGTTCTCTCTGGAGCCTTAAACCAGGTTTCTGTGACTGCACCGATATCTGTTCCTCCATACTGAGGCGTGCCTCGAGTGCATGCATTTTGAGGTTTAGGCTTCTGGCGTTGAGTAGCATTACCCTCAGTTTTTGGTTACTTGTGCTATTTAAGGTGATGGGTTTGTCTTTTGAGCCTTGCCTGAAAAAGGCACTATGGGGGTGGCAAAAGCCTTGGCCAGTATTCGAAAGCTTAAGGGTGACAGGTGCAAGCCATCTCTTGCGAAGCAATGTGGCTTGTCGAGCATGTCATCCCAGGCGGACAGATACTGGATCCACTTTGAATGACACCAGAAACTTGGCCAATTGTTGAAATTGATCATTTTTTCTTCATACTGTGGCATCATTCTTGATTGGTGAGGGCAGGATGCTACTCAGGATCATACCGGCCTGGGCTAAAAGGCAAACCACAACAGATCAATGGGTCCTAAATATTTCCCAGGCGTACAGATTCTTGTCAAGGAAAACCCCACATTATCAGGTTATCCATTCATACCAGCAAATCAGAGGACAGAGACCCTCTGCCAGATTCAGAAACTGTCCTCAAGGGGCAGTGGAACCCATTCCAGAAGAGCAAGCAGGAAAAGGGTTTTATTCAAAGTTGTTTCTATACCCAGTAAAGATGGCACATGACACCCTTTTCTAGACCTGTCCACATTAAATCTGTCCCTCCTAGTGCCAAAATTCAAAATGCGAACTCTTCAAAAACTATTGCCAGTGCTGTCACCAAATGCTTGGCTAGTAACTCTAGATCTGAAAGATGCCTACTTCCTATCCCCATAAGGGAGTCCTGCAGGAGTTTTCTCCGCTTCCGAGTAGGTTGGGTGCAATTTCAATTTTCTGCTCTTTGGCTTATCAACTGCTCAGAGTCTTCACCAAATGCCTGGCTCCAGCCATTGCCTTTTGCAGACAGGAAAGCATACAGATTAACCCCATCTGGACTGCCTCATCCAGATGGATAGCAGGGTAGAACTCTCTCAGGATCTTTTGTCCAAAACTTCCTGGCTTATCTGCAATTTACCCTAAACAAGGAAAAATCTCAATTACAAACCACAAGACTGATGGCCGCCTTATGAACTCTCCTGGACACCTCCCAAAGAGCCTTCCTCTCTCCAGAAAAACAAAGCTTTCTCTCCCTATACTTCTCCCATCTAACTCACAGAACACACCTCACAGCAAGAAAGTCCCTGTAAGCAGTAGGGTACATGGTATCCTGCGTCATTTTGGTGCCCTTGGCCAGGTTACACATGAGGAAACTGCAATGGTACCCAAGGAACCTATGGTGCCAACATTCAGTCACTGGAACACCAGCTGCCTCTTCCCTGCCAAAGGAAGGAACTTGTATGGTGGGCAGAAGCCTGTACCCTGAACAGGGGTCTACGTTTTGCCACCCTCTCACAAGGACAGACCATCACCACAGATGTCAGACACGGCCTGGGGGGCTCACTTAGGAGACGTGCACTCGGGGCACCTGGAATCGGAGGGATCTAGTTCTCCACATCAACTTGAAGGAAATGGTTGGGGTGCATAGATCTATAATCAGAGTCCACCTCACTCCAGGAGTGCTCTTGATCAAAACAGACAGCACCACAGTTATGTGGTACATCAACAAGCAAGGGGGTACACACTCATCTACCTCTTTTGTCATCTAGCCATGCTAATCTGGCAGACTGCCTCCATGGTGGGGACTACATCTGATAGCCCAGTACATCCCAGGGGGACACACCTGGCAGACCACCTCAGCAGAAGTATCCTGAACCCCCACGAATGGCAGCTACACAAGGAAATCTTCCTCAGCATCACACACCTTTGGGGGGGGGTACCTGAAGTAGACCTCTTAGCATCAGTAGAAAACAGTTGACTGCTTCTGCTCCAGTTAATTCCACCCACAAGCTTGGAAGGTGAATGCTTTCTTCTTAAATTGGTGGAGACCTGTTTGTCTGTGCCTTCCCTCCCTTGACAATGATTCTGAAAGTACTTGTAAAAACAAGGAAGAGCCAAGAGCTATCCCCATTGCCCTAAATTGGCCTAGGCAGCACTGGTATCCTTTGCTCCTCAGCCTGACCAAGGAGCTGCCCATGAAGCCTGCCTCTCAGACAAACTGCTAACCCAAGAAAAAGGGTCAGACTGCATCCAAATCTACAAACTCCCAAACTATCCGAATGGCTTGTACCCCAGAGGCGTATATCAGGCCACCTTTGAGCAGGCAGGTTCTGGATATCAGAGGCCCAGCATCCAGAAATCCTACTCAGAAAAATGGAAAAGATTTACTGCCTGGTGCCAAACTAAGAGAATTATCTCCCATGCCTCTCAAGTTAGTCCTGGATTACCTGTTGGAGCTTGTGCAAAAGGGGTTATCATACTCCTCCAAAATTTGTGCCTTGGCTACCTCTGCATATTCCCCTACAGAACTGCCCATGATCTTTGTGTTTCACTGTTGCAGTCCATCACATTTGGGTTATCTGCTTGCAGTAGCCGTCATTCGGCTTGATTAACAGTCTTGGGTATTGTGTTGGTTGCTGTCCCATCTCCCATGACGTCCGGTACTCAGGGGTGTAAAGCACGCAGCCGATGCAATTACGTCAGTCTTTCTTGTCATGCAGTGCCCGAAGCAGAAGCAGTTCGCAAGTGCCGGTCGGCCGACTCCTGAAACTTTTGATGTTAAGTTGTCTATCTCGCCTTCATTCTTGCTGGATGGGTTCGGAGCCGACCTGCCACTCGCCACTCTAAAAGCTCGAGAGTTGGTTCCACCGGCTCCCCTTATATCCCACAATGCTAGGCGTGAGTTACCTCAGATCTCGTTTGCCGCTACAGCGATCGAGGTGTTTTCTACCGGCTCCAGGTTAGTGAAAGTTAGACTAGATGTTCTTCATCTCACATTGCTGCAGTCCTTACACTTGGGTAGTCCGCTGTCCTCGGTCGGCCCGAATATCAAAGTATTAGGCTGACGTCGGGCAAGGCGCTTAAGACTGACATCAGAACGTCAGGGTACAAATGCGCATGACCGACGTCATATCCTCAGTCTTTTTTGCCGCATGGTCCGATGCAGAAGCAGCGTTGCAAGTGCCGTTCGGCGTTCTGAAATTTTTCTAATTCGGAGTTTCAGACAGAGTCAAAGTTGGCTAAGTACCCCATTGGGGAATATTTTAGTTTTTTCTTGCCTCAGTGGTTTACCGGATGTCAGAAAAAGTGAATAACTGTATTTCTTGTGGGAAGCAGATACCGCATAGGGATTATCATACTTTGTGTATTCCTTGTTTGGGGCCTGAGCACGACGTTGTTGGGTGTCGCTTTTGTGCTAGATTCAATAAGCGCACTATTTAGCGAAGGTTAGATTGTGCTAGGTTGGTCTTCGGGAAGCGGTGCAATTATAATATGCCGTCGGATTCTCCGGCCGCTTCTTCAAGAAGCGCAAAGCCAAAGCAGCTAAATTCAGGCAAGAAGAGTCGTCCTTAGGGGACGCCGGTTCTTTAGAGGCGTCAGTGGAACCGGTGGTTCCGCCGGAGGCTTCTCTGGAGTCTCAGGGGGAGACTTTGATATTGCAGGATGTGGCCTCTCAGGAGGCTGGTCAGGCTGAAGGGGCTTCTCAGGTTACTGTATTCCCCTCCCTTCCTAGGGTGGTTAGGCCCTCTCCTTCTGTTTCCAAGGCTTCTCCCAGAGGCAGGCCAGGTTTAGCTTCTGTTGGTGTCACTCCTAGTTCAACAGGATCTGTGCCCAAGAAGCACATGCTTAAAATGGCAGAAGATTTAATTACTTTGATTAGAGGTTCTTTGCCCCCTCCTGATAAAAGGCCTAGGGTGGAACCAGAGTTGGGGAGTTTTGAGCAGGCTTCGGATGTTTCAGAGTCTTCGGCTGAAGACTTGCAGGAGTACTCTCCTTATTCTGATTCTGATGCAGATGATTCGACTCCTTCTGCTTCTCCTCCAGAGGATTTTTCTTTTCAGAGACTCTTCATTCCATGAGGGAACATTTTAAGTGGGAAGGTCAGGACTTCTCTGATTCCAGGAAAAGGCTTAGGGAATTTTTGCTTTTACCCCAGCATAGGCCCTTGGCTATACCTCCTGTTCTGGATGTTGTGGAAGATGTGTTTGCAGAGGCTTCACTTAATCCTGATTCTTTGCCTCCTGCTCCTGTTAAACCGGATAGGTATTACAGGGTGCCTGAGGCTCATAAATATCTTTATAAGAGTCCTAGGGCGGACCCAGAAACTGTTAGTCAGGGACCTAAGGGTGTCAAGGCCTCTGTTGTAAAAAATCCGGTTCCTCCAGATAGAGGCCAGAGCTTTGGATAGATGGGGAAAGAAAGTCTATACTTCTTCCACCTTAGCTATGAGGGCTTTGAATTGCCAATTTCACATGTTGAAATATCAAAACTATCTTCTTTCTCAATTGAAGTCTAAGGTAGATGCTCTGGCGGAAGGCATTGAGTGTAAAGAATTACAAGATTTGGTGCATGTCTCTGAACAGGTGGGTAAGCATTCTTTACAATGTGGTTTTGATGCTGTACAGACCTCTAGGGTGGCTGCCATTGGTTCAGTTCTTCGCAGGCACGCCTGGCTGAGGGATCAGAATTTATCTGACCATGTTAAGACAAGGATTTTGGATGCTCCTTTACAGTCTGATGTGTTTGGTTCACCTGTGGAGTCAGTCTTGAAGAAAATGGAAGACAAGGCTAAGTCTATGCAGGCTGTTGAAGATTTTTTACAAGTTCAGCCTCCGAAGTTTAGTAGGAATTGGCCTGCTAAGGGGTGGACGTATCCTTCTTATGATTCTCAGTCTAGGGGTAGATCTAGACGTGGTAGGGGCAGAGCTCAGAGTTCCTTCAGACCTAGAACGGGGAGTTCACCTGCACAGTCTTCGGGTGAGGGCAGGGGCCAGTCCTTTCGTAAACAGGCCCAATGACCTACCTTTTCAGCTGCCAGATCCTTCTTGCCTGGCAGCACCTTTGGGAGGAAGGTTGGCACTCTTCAAGGAAAATTGGAGTTTGATTACTCAAGACAGATGGGTATTGGATATCATACACCAAGGTTACAAGTTTTATTTCCATACCTTGCCTCCTTTCAAAGGCATGCCAGACGTTCCTCCTCAGCAAAGACTAGAGGCTCACAAACAAATTTCTCTGCTACTTCAAATAGGGGCCATACAGACGGTCCCTCTACCAGAAGTGGGCCTAGGATTTTATTCTCACCTGTTCCTAGTACCAAAGAAGGGGAACACGTGGAGACCAATTTTGGATTTATCTATCCTCAACACATATCTGGACATTCCCAAGTTCAAAATGTTGACGTTACAACAGCTTTTACCTCTGCTGGGCAAAGATCACTGGATGGTGACTCTGGATCTCAAGGAGGCTTACCTTCATGTTCCTATCAGGCTCAGTTGCAGGAAGTATCTGCGTTTTCGGGCTGGGACTTCTCATCATCAGTTCTCTGCATTGCCCTTTGGCTTATCTACTGCGCCCAGAGTGTTCACGAAAGTTCTGGCTCCAGTGATAGCTTTCTTCAGGCTAAGAGGAATACAGATCTATCCTTATTTGGACGATTGCCTGATTCTGGCCCAAGAAAAGGACGAACTTCTTCATCATTTACAGTATGTGATGGCAGTGCTAAGATGCCTGGGGTATTCTGTGAACGAAATAAAGTCCAGTCTAGTACCCTCTCAGGACATGTGCTTTCTGGGTGTGAGACTGAATACAGCATCCCAGATGGCCTTTTTGACCCCGGACAAACAAAAGAATCTTTCTCTTTACTTCCATCAATTGTCTCATCATTCCAGGCTGACTGCAAGGACAGTCCTTCAAGCCTTGGGGTTCATGGCATCTTGTTTTCTGGTGCTTCCCAATGCCAAACTGCATATGAGGAAGCTACAATGGTATCTCAAAAATGTATGGACACTGTCATTCAGATAATACCTTGCATTCAAAATGAGTTTTTGTGGTGGGCTCAGGAATGTCACCTAAACAAGGGACTCTCTGTGACCCGACCAGAGGCGAGTCAGATTCTAACGACAGATGCCTCAGACAAAGCTTGGGGAGCTCATCTAAATGGAAAGTGGGTACAAGACACGTGGCCTGCCAGACTTCAACATCTACATATCAATTTGAAGGAGATGTTAGCAGTCCAGTTTGCATTAATAGCTTTCAAGGATTTACTTCTTCCAGGGCAGGTGTTGGTTCTAACAGACAACACAACTGTCATGTGGTACATCAACAAGCAAGGGGGAACGCATTCTTATCCTCTATGCAGACATGCAATGATTTTGTGGGAGACTGCTCTCAGTTTACAGCTGAATCTTCAGGCAAGGTTTCTGCCGGGAGCACAGAACTCCTTAGCAGATGTGTTGAGCAGACAAATTATGGATCCCCACGAGTGGAAATTGGATCCTCATGTATTTCAGAAATTGACAGTGTTATGGGGAACTCCAGACATAGATCTGTTCGCTTCTCCACTAAACTACCAGCTGCCAAAGTTTTGCACAAAAAGGTTTCATCCCACAGCTTGGAAAGTGGATGCTCTTTCATTCAACTGGAGCAATCTTCATGTGTATGCCTTTCCACCTCTGCCTCTCCTCCCAAAGGTACTCCTGAAGGTCAGACAGGACAAGCCAAAGATGATTTTAATAGCTCCAGATTGGCCTCAACAGCATTGGTACCCATTACTGAGAAGTCTGGTACGGGAGCCTCCATGGCCTTTGCCTTCGATTCCACACCTGCTGTCTCAGGAGAACAGTCATTTACTCAATGTCAGACTTCACTCTCTACATCTAACAGCCTGGCATATTCTGTTTTAAACCCTGGAGGGTCTCAGCTTCCACAGCAAGTTTTGAATGTTATTTTGGAGGCCAGAAGGCCTAGTACAAGGAAAGTGTACGCAGATAAATGGAAGAGATTTTTATTTTGGAGTACAGCAAAGGAATTTGATGTTTCTAAGCCTAATTTAAGTGTGGCTCTTCAATATCTTACTGAGTTACTGGACAAAGGTTTGTCCTTCTCCTCTATTAAGGTTCATGCTGCAGCAATTTCTGCTCACTATGACTGTGACCCACCATTGTTTTCTCATCCTTTGTTTAAGCAATTCCTTAGAGGGGCAAATAATATAAGACCCCCACGTAGAGCTCCTGCTTGGGATCTCAATTTTGTGTTGGAGAAACTCACTCTACAACCTTTTGAGCCTGCAGCTACTGCCGAGTTGAAATATTTATCATGGAAGACTGCTTTTTTGTTGGCCATTACCTCTGCGAGAAGGGTTTCTATATTACAGGCCCTTATGGCGGTTGAGCCTTTCTTAATTTTCCATAAGGATACGGTATCTTTGCATACTAATCCTTCCTTTATGCCTAAAGTGGTTTCTAGTGTGGCTTTAAACCAAACTATTCATTTGCCTACTTTTTATGCAAACCCCCAAAATAAAGGGGAAAAGATTTTGCACACTTTGGATATACACAGGCAGTTGCGATATTATTTGAGCAGAACTAAAGGGTTCAGGCAGTCTCAGCAGTTATTTGTTTCATTTGCTTTGAGTTCTCAGGGCAAACCTGTTTCAAAACAAACTATTTCTAAGTGGATTGGTTTTTGTATTGCTTTCTGTTATTCCCATCATGGTAAGGAGATTCCAGCAGGGATTAGGCCTCATTCCACTAGGGCTACTGCCACCTCTACAGCTTTTTTAAGGGGTGGCTACTAAGGATATTTTGGAAGCAGCTACTTGGAGTTCAGTGCATACTTTCTCTAAGCATTACCACTTTCCACTTTACTCTAAATCTAGGGCTGGTTTTGCCACTGCAATTTTACAGGGCATTTTGGCAGCTCCTAATGCTTTCTAGTTTTGCCATCCTCCCTTACCTCTGCTTTGGGATTCTACCCAAGTGTAAGGACTGCAGCAATGTGAGATGAAGAACATAGTACAGTTTTGTACCTACCATAAATGTAGATGTTCGAAGATCCACATTGCTGCAGTCCAATTTACCCTCCCTCCTTCCCCTCTGTAGTTAGAGGTGGTTGTGTGGTTTGGGTTGTGTATATATTGTAAATATCTTTAGTGCAGGGGTGGTTAGTTGTTTTTTGCTGTCTTTTGGTTCTAGCCTTTCTTTTTAGGGCCTTCTGACATCTGGGGCAAGAAAAGACTGAGGATATGACGTCGGTCATGCGCATTTGTACCCTGACGTTCTGATGTCAGTCTTAAGCGCCTTGACCGACGTCAGCCTAATACTTTGATATTCGGGCCGACCGAGGACAGCGGACTACCCAAGTGTAAGGACTGCAGCAATGTGGATCTTCGAACATCTACATTTATGGTAGGTACAAAACTGTACTTTTAAATTCTTCAGACTTAAGCTAGCTTAGTGTTTTTCTCTTTCCCCTTAGTGTAGTGGATACTTATCCCTTCTACTTTTTATCCAGCCCCATTTTTTTCTAAAGAACTTATAAGTTCTTTCCCTAGGCCTTCGGGCCCTTCCTTCCCTTCCATTAGGGTGTGTATGTGTTTGATAGGAATTTTAACTTAACTTACCCTTTAGTTAAATGATTCCTTTTAGAACCCTATCAGTGTAATCTGTGTGTGTGTGTTTTCTGTGTGTGATTACACTTCGGTTCCTTGAGTATGTCCAAGGATACAAAGGTCTCAGGCTTCAAGAAGTGTGACTCGTGCTGTCAGAAAATGTCTGACAGACTGTCACACTTGTGTGTATTGCCTGGGACCTTTACACCTGCAGGACTCTTGTGCTGTATGCCATGGCTTCAGCCCTAGATTCCTGCAGGAGAGAAAACAAACTCATTTTAAGGGGTTTGATTAAGCCTGAAGGTTCCCTTTCTGTGACATCGGGGAAACCTAAGGCTTCCAAGACCTCGGCTCCAGCTGCTGAGTCGAGGCCTAAGGCTTCGAAGCCTACTGCTTCCGATGAGTCTTTGACTGCAGTATCTGTGGTTCCCTCGGCTCCGGCCGGAGCCGAGGTTTTAGAGATTCCTGGGTCGGCTCCGATCAGACCATCGGAGCCGACATCTAGAAAGAGATCGAGGTCACTGTCCCTTGGCTCCGTTCATTCGGCTCCAGCGTCTCCCCTGCTGTCTGAACGGAGCCACAGATCTCACTCCTCCAGGTCATCGAGGCTCTCTGATCACGACCTCCAGAGGGTAGTGAGTCGACTTTTAAAGTCCGAGGCACTGGCCCAAATGCTCCAGAGTCCGACTCATCAGTCGATGCCTCAACTTGTTCCTATAAATATTCCTCCTCCGACTCCTTTGAGCTCGAGCGGGCGTCTCGGGACCGAGACTGTGGTAGCGTCGAGCCGATAAAATTGTCTTCGGCTCCGTCGCTCCGATTTCTTCTTTGAAGAATCTCGGCGGGCTTCCCTCGGCTCGAGGGTGAGTGGCATCGGACCCTTGTCCGACCCTCTCCCTCTCGGTGCTTCGGCTGGTGAGCTCGGCTCCGACATCTGCCTCGGAGCCATCTCTGTCGGTGCCGAGGAGGTTCTCAGCTTCTCGAGCGGGGACCTCTGGCTCTGCCAGACAGGGGTGCGTTCGAGGTCATGCGGAGTGTGTTGGAACCTTGTTCGACTCCACAGTCTGCTCCGACCGCCCCTCCCTCTTCGGTGCCTTTGGTTATGTCGACTCACTCCCTCATCCCAGACCGCAGAGAGCCAGCTCCTCAAGAATCCCCTGTGGGGATCTCATCCTCTTCCGAGGCCTCCCCTGAATTGGCAGGGGAGCCCCCTAGGAAGAGAAAGTGTAAGAGGAAGCACATAGACTCACCTGAGTCTGTCACCTCTGACACAGATTTAGAGGATTCCGAGGGTTCCCCACGTTCCCCGTCTGAAGATGTCTCTTTCGCAGACATTCTAGAGATCCTGAAACAGAGGGGAAATTGGCCAGCCCTTAACCCTTTGGAGGATGAATCTGTGTATCTTGAGGCGTTTGGCTCTTGCCCTTCCACCTCCTGGGTGTCCCCCCCCCCTTTGATCCCCTCATGCAGGTGGTTGCAAAGAGGGCCTGGACGGCTCCTGATTCAGTGGACCCTACCCCCAGGAGACCTTCCAAATTTATAACAGCACCAACTGACAAAATTTCTCACAAAAGGTGTTTCTGTGGATGCTATGGTGGTAGCTGCTGCCACCAAGAAGGAACTAGCTGATCCTTCAGTGCCTGTTCATCCCCCTAATAAAGAATCTAGGTCTATGGACAGGTACGGGAAGCGGATGTTCTCGTCAGCGACCTTTACTATGCGTTCGCTGAACTACCTATGCCATTTTACTCATCTTCAAAGAGACTTGATCAAAGAAGCGAGTGATATGTTGAAGGATCCTACAGCTGCGGGTTTTCAAGACAAGATGAACACTCAGCTGGCTACCCTGAACTCCATAGCTAACTCCTCCATGCGCCTCCTTTCTTATGCGGCTGATGGAGCGAGCAGGGCCGCAGGGACAGGTGTGGCCTTACGCAGGCATGCCTGGATGCGGCTATGCAATTTTGCGGACCCCTTTAAAACGTTATTCACTAATTCCCCGTTTGATGGATCATCTCTTTTTGGTCCTCAAGTGAAAGAAACCTTGACTAGGTGCGAGATGGATGGCAAGACTCTTTCTGCCGTCGGAGTCCGTTTTTTTACTCCTTCTAGGCCTTACCCCAAAGGCCGTAAAAGTGGGAAAATGTGTTTCCGCAAACAATCTCAAGGGACTTCGCCTGATGCATGGAGTCTGTTCCCCGCCAGAGGCAGAGGGGGGAACAACAATGGTAGACGTCGCCCTAGAGGCAGGGGGGGTCCTCAGAACCAGGGCAATCGAGAAACCTTCTCTGATAAGCCCTTTCAGCATCCCTGAGGTGTTGCCCACCTTCGGAGGCAGTCGGGGGAAGATTCTCACTGTACCCAGAAGCCTGGCTATCCCTGACTCAAGACAAGTGGGTACAGTCCATTTCCGAAGGCTATTCCATTCCCTTCGTTCGCATCCCAAGACAATCAAATAAATCCCTTCCAGATGTTCCACCCGCTCAAAGGGATCTTGCAGCTTTAGAAATTTCAAAGCTGCTTGTAAAAAGAGCAATTCAACCAGTTCCAGCAGACCAACAAGGATCCGGAATCTACTCCAGGTTCTTTTTAGTTCCAAAGAAAACAGGGGACTGGAGACCAATTTTGGATCTCAGTATCTTGAACAAGTCAGTCAAGAAAACAAGATTTCGGATGGTCACGCTGCAGTCCATCCTCCCCCTATTGGGAAAGAAAAGCTGGATGTGCTCTATAGATCTTCAGGATGCGTACTATCACATAAAAATGAACAGACACTCCAGAAGATTCCTCCGCTTCAGGCTGGGAACCAGTCATTTTCAATTCAGGGCCCTGCCCTTTGGTCTCACCACTGCCCCCCGGGTGTTTACCAAATGCATGGCAGTGGTAGCTTCTCACTTGAGACGTCAAGGATTCCAGGTGTTTCCATATTTGGACGACTGGCTCCTCACAGCTCCCATCAAGCATCTTCTTCTAATGGCCAGGGACTACACCTTTCGCATTTGTCAAAAGTTAGGCATTTCAATAAATTGCGAAAAGTCTGTTTTGTCGCCTTGTCGTACTATTACCTTCATAGGCAAATCTAGACACAGTCAACATGTCCATGAGACTAACACATCAGAGAATAGCAGACATACACAAACTGGTCTCGCCTCTTCAGCAGCAACAGAATCAAAGCCAGGTTAGTTCTGAAAGTGTTGGGGATTATGGCGGCTGCCATACCTCTGCTTCCATTAGCCAGATTCCACATGAGAATCCTTCAATGGATGCTCTTCACGCAATGGTCATACCAGCAACTTCCGATGTCCCACACCATTATGATCACGCAAACATGCAGAAATCATCTTCTGCGGTGGATGTCTTCCCCTCAGCTCTTATTGGGAAGACCTTTTGTTCCTTCCCCTCCGGTTGCTACTTTGACAACGGACGCCTCCCTGATCGGGTGGGGGGGGGCATTATCAGGGCAGAACTGTCCAGGGCACATGGCAACCAGACGAATGCCACTTGCACATAAATGTTCTAGAGATGAGAGCAGTGCTTTTAGCGTTGCAAGCCCTCCAAGACTCTCTTCCCTTTTGTACGATAGCAATCCAGACGGACAATGTCTGTAGTGTGGTATATCAACAAACAAGGCGGAACCAGGTCCTACCCCCTGTGTCGAGAAGCACTCAGACTGTGGCAATGGGCGATTTCTTCTCAGCGGTTTCTGATGGCAACGCACATCCCCGGGAAGTCCAATCAAATTGCGGACAAGTTGAGCAGAGCTATCCTCATGCCTCACAAGTGGTCTCTGAAAGACTCTGTTGTGAGAGAAATTTTTCTCAAGTGGGGTCAGCCTTGCTGCGACCTTTTTGCTACTCCCCAAAACAGCAAGTGCAGAGATTATTTCACCCTATTCGCTTTACCAGGCCAGCCCAGCAGAGACGCTCTAGTCCAAGTTTGGCCCCGGGGACTTCTGTATGCATTTCCTCCCTTCCCACTAATCTCTCAAGTGATACAGAAAGCTATCGCTCAGAAGGCCTCGTTGATCCTCATTGCTCCTTACTGGCCTCGACAAGTTTGGTTCCCCTTTCTACATCATTTTCTGTTGGAGCGACCTTGGCATCTGGACCTAGTTCCAGATCTTTTGATCCATCAGTCGGGTCAGTTTCATCGCTCCCTTCCCTCTCTGAACCTCACTGCTTGGTTCCTCCTATTCCAACCTTAGCCAGGCTTCCTCAAATATCTCACTCTGTTCGAGATATTTTGATAGCTTCCCATAAATCTTCCACTCGAAAGATTTATTTAAGTGGAAACGTTTCGCCTATTGGGCTCAAGGAAGGGACATAGATCCTTTCACTGCTTCCATCCAAATGGTCCTTGACTTTCTAGCTGAACTCTTCCATGCAGGTTCATCTCCTTCTACTCTTAAAGTTCAATTGGCAGCTATTTCTAACTTTCATGTGGGCATTTCAGAGTCTGCCATAATGTCCCACAAGCTTTGCAAAGCCTTTTTGAAGGGAGTTTTTCTACTCAGACCTCCTATAAGAAATCCTCCTCCTCCTTGGGACCTAAATTTAGTTCTTAGTTCTTTGATTCTTCCCCCTTTCGAACCTGCAGCCTCCTGTTCTTTAAAATTGCTATCATGGAAAGACACTCTTTCTGTTAGCTATTACTTCAGCTAGAAGAGTTTCAGAACTTCATGCACTCAGCTGTCGACCTCCTTATCTGTTCCATAAGGACAGGGTATCTTTACGAACCAACCCGTCCTTTTTACCTAAGATGGCCTCGGCGTCTAACCTGAATCAAAGCATTGACCTCCCTGTGGTTTTTCCAGAATATTCTAACAGGTCTGAACAAAAATTGCATTGGCTAGATGTTCATCGTCAGTTAAGGTACTATTTGGATAGAACCAAACAATTCAGAAAATCTGACCAGCTGTTTGTCTCTTATGCAGAAGGCAGAAAGGGACTTTCAGTTTCAAAGGTATCATTATCTAGATGGCTAACATCTCTGATTTCCCTTGTTTATGAAGTTAGACACCAAAAGCTGCCTAACAAACCTAAAGCCCATTCCACCAGAGCTTTGGCTACTTCTATAGCCTTCCAAGACAGACTGCCTATTGACACCATTTGTGCAGCGGCTACTTGGGCTACTCTCACACTTTCATTTCTCATTATAAGTTGGATTTAGCTTCTAGGCATAGAGCTAACTTTGGTTCCACTGTTCTCAAGAGTCTGTTCCGTTAGGCCACCCGGGACAAGGTGCTAGCCACGCGGTCCCATCCAGCAAGAATGAACGCGAGATAGACAACTTAACATATAGAAGTTATGTTCTTACCATAACGCTCCATGTTAGTTGTCTTCTTCTCGCTTCTTGGCCCCACCCTCCTTCCCCCTGGCCCGGACAGACCTAGAGGAGTTTGATTGTGACCTCTCTTTCTACCACCTCTTTACTTTAGGTATATGCTGCTGTGCATATTTTCCTGGATCAGGATATAGGTCACCCTTCTCTTCTCCCTTGTTTATAGAGGTGGAATTTGTTTCTAGTTATTCTTTTATTATTATAAGCTGGGCCTAGCTTACAAACGAGATCTGAGGTAACTCACGCCTAGCATTGTGGGATATAAGGGGAGCCTCGAGCCGGTGGAACCAACTCTCGAGCCACTAACATGGAACGTTATGGTAAGAACATAACTTCTATTTTTCGAGTTTCAGAACCGAAGTCTTCAACTAAGCTAAGTGCCCCATTGGGGAAACTTTTTTTCTTGCTGTAAACCGATGTCCGTAAAAGTCAATTGTATTTCTTGTGGAAAGCAAATACCTCGATTTTTGTTCATATTGCATTCTTTGCCTAGGCCCTGACCACGATATACCTGTTAGTTTTGTGCTTTATTTAAACAAAGAACTATTCATCGTCTGTATATTTACGCTTCTAAATTTTTTGGTACTCTCTTTTTTCAATTATCCAGATATGGCTTTGGTAAGCCACCAGACTACCGCCATTCTGAAAAAACGCAGATAGACAGATGGACCACATAGGTCCAAAGCTGCCGACGACACCTCTCCTAAGCTAGTTGCCAGTTTGCAGGTACTCAGTGAGGCGCTTTCGCAGCACCTGATACCCGCTACTTCATATTCGCAGGCCTCTACTGAGACGCATTTGGAGTCTGGTATGCCGCAAGATGCTTCAACGGTGGAACCTGTGGGGGTGTCTACCTTGGATGGGTCCGGAGCCGCTGTGCAGGCTCCGGCTTCTGAGGGTGTATTCAGGCCTACGGACTTGCATATTAAACTGATGCCATCTTCTTCAAGGCATAAAGCTCGATGCATGCCTAGAAAACAGACACCCAGACAGCATGATCAGACCTCTATGCCTAAAAAACAAATAAGAATGGCTGAAGACCTTATTACTTTAATCAGGGGAAGCCAGCCTTCCCCCTCTGAGACCTAGGACTGAGTTTGCTTATAATTATGATCAGGATTCTGAAATTTGTTTTCTCTGAAGACCAGGATTTACCCTTCTCTACCTATGAGAATTCTGATGCAGAGGACTATTCCCTCTGCTTCCCCTCCGGAGGATTTCTCTTTTGGTGAAACCTTTCATACTGTTAGGGAGCATTTTCACTGGGGAAGCCGGGATTACTAACTCTAAAAAGAGGCTTAGGGATTTCTTACTCCTGCCCCAACACAGGCCTTTAGCTATCCCCCTGTACTGGACATTGTTGATTAATCCTTTTCGGAATCTAGGTTGGCCCTTGACACTACCTCCTGCTCCCAGAAAACCTGATGGATATTACAGGGTTCCTGACTCTCAAGTTCCTTTTTAAAAATCCTACTGTGGATCTTGAGAACATTTTACAGGGACCCAAGGGCATTAAGGATACTACTTCTGATAGAGATTCCAGGGTGCTGGATAGATTGGGTAAGAAGGTATACGCTTTTGCAACCTTGGCCATTAGGGCCTTAAACTGCTTAAAGTATCAGCATTTTATTGGATTGCTTAAACAAAAATTGATTATTCCTAACTGTGCTGAAAATAAAGATGTACAGGATTTAATGCATTCTGCTGACCAAGTTGGAAAATTTAATTTGCAATGTGGTTTTGATTCACTAGAGGCATCTTGCAGGGCTGCTGTCACTGGGTCTGTACTTAGAAGGCATGCTTGGCATAAGGAGCAATCTTTGCCAGATCATGTTAAAGCTAAATTGCTGGATGCTCCCTTAAACCAAGACCGCCTGTTTGGCAACAAAGCAGAAGTAGTACTTAAAAAGATGGAGGAAAAAGCTAAATCTATGCAAACCGTTAAAGATTTCCTGAAAGCGCAGTCTCCCAGATTTAGTAGCCATTGGCCCTCTAAAAATTGGTCCTTTCCTGCCTCTTCCAGGCCTTCAGTCCAAACCCAGAACCAGCAGAACACCCAGGCTTCAGTTCCAGGTTACTCACAGGGCTAAGCAGTGGGGGGCTCCCACTTCCAAAGCAGGGAGTGATAAGACCCCCCTCCCCCCCCAAATGGTAAACTGGCTTAATGACTTCACTTTAAATCTTCCAAGCCCTGCACGACTGACTGTTCCCTTAGGGGGAAAGATTGCCCGGCAGACAAAAAATTGGCAAGACATTACCCAGGACCACTGGGTTTTAAATAGTTTCCCAAGGGTACATATTCAACTTTCACTCCTTACCAACCCCAAACTGTTGGCCAGACCTACCCCCATATCAGTGGGTGGAGGCTCTAAAGTAAATTCTCGCTCTTAGGCATCAGGGCTATTCAACCTATTCCAGAAAAGGAGCAGGGGCAAGGTTTCTACTCAATACATTTCCTGGTACCCAGTAAAGACAACTCTTGGTGTCCTGTACTGGACTTCTCTATCCTAAACAAATTTTTGGGGATTCCAAATTTCAGGATTGTAACTCTTCAACTCCTTCCTATGCTAGGTAAAGATGCCTGGTTGGCAACACTGGATTTAAAGGAAGCTTACCTGCACATTCCAATAAGGGAATCCTGCAGAAGATACCTACGCTTCAAAGCAGGAAACATGCACCATCAGTTCTCTGCACTGCCCTTGGCGTATCTACTGCGCCCAGGGAATTCACAAAGTGCTTAGCTCAAGTCATTGCATTTTGCAGGCAAAGAAATATCCAAATATATCCTTACCTGGACGATTGTCTAATTCAGGCAGAAAACCAGGACATACTATTGAATCATCTTGAGCTTGTACAGAAATTGTTAACTTCCCTAGGGTACACTATAAACAAAAGGAAATCACATCTTGTACCCTGCCAACAAATTGTATTCCTGGGAGCAAGCTTGAACACAACTTCCCAGATGGCTTTTCTCATGCCAGAAAAACAAGTTCATTTGACAGCCTACTTCAAACTACTGGCCACAAAGACCCAGCTATCTGCAAGGAAAATACTGCAAGCCCTGGGGTTCATGGCTTCTTGCATTCTATTCTATTAATTCTATATGCAAGACTTCATATGAGGAAACTACAATGGTATGTAAAAAGCCTATGGTGTCAACATTCTCAGGATCTAGAAGCAGTGCTTCCCATCATTCCTTTTCTATAGATGGTCCCTTTGGTGGGCAGACGTCCGTCACCAAAACAAGGGACTGCCATTCACTCTACTTCCTGCCGCCCAAACCCGAACAGACGCTTCAGACTATGCATGGGGGGAGGCTCACTTGGCAGGGAAGTGCATTCAGGGCAAATGGAACCAAAGTCAAATTGCACCTGCACATCAATAAGAAAGAAATGTTAGCTGTACAGAATGCTCCGACAGCCTTCAAAGACCACATCCTTCCAGGACAATTAATGGTAAAGACGGACAACACCGTTTATGTGGTACATAAACAAGCAGGGGGGAACCCACTTGTACCCTCTCTGCAGACTAGCCATGGCTCTGTGGAACACAGTTTTGGGCTACCAAGTGCACCTACAGGCTCCATTCCTGCCAGGAAAGCTAAACATACTGGCAGATGATCTAAGCAGAAGTCTCATGGACCCACACGAGTGGAAACTGGAACCAAAGATATTCAACATATTGAGAAACAAATCGGGGAGCACAAATATAGATCTCTTTGCCTCCCCAAATTCTGCACAAGAACTCCCCACAAAAAAGCTTGGAAAGTGAATGCCCTGTCCTTCACCTGGAAAAACTTTATGCCTTTCCCCCTCTGCCTCTCCAAGGTACTACTAAAGATAAAACAGGACAAACCAAGGACAATACTGATTGCACCAGACTGGCCATGCCAACACTTGTGTACCCCCTTTTGCACAGTCACTGCTAAGCACCATGGTGCCTGCCTCAGACCCCTGTCCTGCTGCCACAGCAAGACGGCCAGATTCTGCACCCACAGCTTCAAACCCTGAACCTGGCAGCCTGGCTAATTACCCGATCTGTTCGTTACCATCCCTCAGTAAGCAGGTGTTGGATGTCATTTTGGAGGCAAGGAGGCCTAGTACTAGAAAATCCGATGCTGAAAAATGGAAAAGATTTTGTTCCTGGAACCAAACTCAGGTGATGGGCACAGCAGCACCCGATTTACCTTAGATTCTAAAATACTTCACTGAGATGCTGCACAAGGGCCTTTCCTTTCCTCCAAAATTCATGCCGCAGCCATTTCAGCTCATTTCAACACAGAACCACCCCTTTTCTCTTATCCACTGCTTATCCACTGCTGAAGCAGTTCCTCAAAGGGGTCAAAAACTTAAGACCACTCAAGAGAGCCCCTATTCCAGCCTGGGACCTTAACTTTGTATTGGAAAAACTCACTCTACCTTTTGAGCCAGCTGCAAATGCAGAGTTGAACTTCCTTTCTTGGAAAACAGACTTTTAGCCATCACTTCAGCTAGAAAGGGTGTCTGAATTACAGGCCCTCATGGCAGTGGAGCCTTTTATCTTTCATGCGGATAGGGTGTCCCTCAGGACCAATCCCTCCATGCCCAAGGTGGTATCCAGTGTGGCCCTTAATCAGTACATTCATTTGCCAACCTTTTCTAATCCACAGAACAAAGTGGAGAGAATTCTGCACTCCTTAGATGTGCCATGACAACTTGGATTTTATTTGGACAGGACTAATCCTCTCAGGAAATCTGAACAGCTGCTGGTTGCATTTGCTGCAGGGGCAGAGGGAGGGCCATTTCAAAGCAAACCATTTCTAAATGGATAAGGCCATTGCATTCATTTCTGCTGTAAGCAGCATGGAAAGCCTACCCCACAGGGGATTATACAACGTTCTACCAGAGCTGCATCTACCTCTTCAGCCTTTCTCAGAGGTGTCCCTACCAGGGACATCCTAGAAGTTGCTACGTGGAGTTCTGTACATACTTTCACCAAGCATTACCATTTGCCAATTTTCTCTAAATCCAGAGCTGGCTTTGCCACTGCAGTCTTGCAGGGCCTTCTAGCTGGTCCTAATGCTATCGGATTTCCTCCTCCCATCCTTAGCTTTTGGAATCTACCTAAATGGAATGACTGCAACAGTGTAACACGAAGAACATGCTATAGTTGTGTACACTTAACATAAATGTAGATGTTAGTGTATTCACTGTTGCAGTCCTAGTTACCCTCCCTCCACCTGACTTCTATTGGCTATAACTCTTTTCTTGCTTCCTATGTTTAAAGCTTTTTGGTGTATTTGCTTTTTTGTTGGAGGTGTAACCTTTAATAGCTTCCCATTATGGGGGCACCTGACATCTTGGGCAAGAAAAACTGATGTAATGGCATCTGCTGCATGCTTTATACCCTGACTACGTGACGTCATGGAAGATGGGACAGCACCCGACACAGGACCCAAGACTTTGTTAATCAGGCTGACCTGAGGACTACTGCAAGCAGATAACCCAAATGTGATGACTGCAACAGTGAATGCACTCTGACATCTACATTTGTTAAGTGTACACAACTGCACTTTCTCCTATCCCGTTAAAACAATTCCTTAGAGGGGTGTCGCACATCAGACCACCCACTCCAGCATGGGACCTAAACTATTTACTGGAAAAAGTTGACTACCTCCTTTTGAACCAGCTGCTTCAGCAGAAATGAAGCACCTCTCTTGGAAAACTACCTTCCTGCTAGCCATTACTTCAGCCAGGAGGGTTTTTGAGCAGCAGGCCCTCATGGCCATTGAGCCCTTCATTATCTTCCATGCTGACAGGTTGTCCGTTAGAACCAATCCCACCTTTATGCATAAGGTAGTATCTGACATCACCCTTAATCAGGCTGTCAATCTTTACCTTCTTTCCAAACTCAAAATAGGGGAAGAAAGGATTCTACATACATTGGATGTGCACAGACAGCTGGGATACTATCCAGACAAAACCAAAACCTTCAGAAAGCCTGACAAATTTTTAGTCAGCTTCGCCCGAGGGGCAGAGGAGAAGCCTATATCCAAGCAGACCATTTCTAAATTGACTTTTCACTGCATCCATTTCTGCTGCTCCTTTCATGGGAAAATACCTCCCAAATCTCAAAAACCATTCCACTAGGGCAGCTTCTACTTCTACTGGCTTCCTCAGAGTCATCCCTACCCAAGGATGTTCTAGAAGCTACCACCTGGGCATCTATTCACACCTTCACAAAACACAGCTGCCTCTTACTCCAAATCCCAAGCAGGCTTTGCTTTTACAGTCTTGCAGGGCATTTTGTCTTCAACTTAGAGCAGTGCTACCCTATTCTAAGGCTTCTTCTCTTCCTTCCAACCTAATTTTCAGCTTTGGGAATCTTCCCACAAGTGAGGACTGCAACAATGAAACACGAAGACCATAGTATAGCTATGTACACTTACCATAAATGTAGATGTTGGAGTCCTGCTTCCCTTCAGTCCCCTTGATGATGATCTTCGTTTTTCACTGTTGCAGTCATCACATTTGGGTTATCTGCCTGCAGGTAGGCCTCAGCTGGCCTGAATACTAGTCTTGGATTCCTGCGTCGGATGCAGTCTCCTCTTCCATGACGTCAGGTAGTCAGGGATATAAAACATGCAGCTGATGCCATTGCATCAGTCTTTCTTGCTGTGCGGTGCCCGAAGCAGAAGCAGCTCATAAGTGCTTGTCGGCAGACTCCTGAAATTTTCGTTTGAGTTTCAGAACTGAAGTCTTCAAAAAAAAAAAAAAAAAAAAAAGTACCCTGTTGGGAATCTTTTTTCTTGCTCCAACCAATGTCAGTAAAAGTTAACAATTGTCTTAACTGTGGAAAGCAAATACCTCAGATTTTCATTCGTACTGCATTCCTTGCTTAGGCCCAGACCACGATGTCCTTCTCTGTCGGTTTTGTGCCTTGTTCAATCCCCAAACTGTTAGTCTTCGGGCTATCTTTGCAGAAAATTATTTTGGTACTCTGTATCAGTACTCCAAAATGGCTTCGTTAAGCCGTCCGACTACCGATCTTCCGAAAAAACGTAAAGACTGAGACCGCATATTTCCAAAACTGCCGACAACGCTTCCGTTAAGCTAGTCGCCAGTCCTCCCGTACTCAGTGCGGTACTTTCGCAGCCCCTGATACCCACTTCTTCAGGTTTGCAGGCCTCTACTGAGACCCATTCAGAGTCCGGTATGCCGTGAGATGCTTCTTCGACTATGGAACCTGCGGCTGTCTCTACCTTTGATGGGTCCGGAGCCGCTGTGCAGGAACCTGCTTCTGAGGGTGTATTCAGGCCTACAGAATTGAATTTTAAACCGCTGTCTTCATCCTGGCCTAAAACTCGCACCATGCCTAGAAAACCGAAGTCCAAACAGCATGCTCAGGCCCATATGCCTAAAAACAAATGCTTAGAATGGCTGAAGACCTTATTACTTTAATTAGAGTAAGCCAGCATTCCCCCTCTGAGACCTAGAACTGATTTTCCTTCTGATTTTTCTGATCAGGAATTTAATATTTCTGTTCCCTCTGATTACCAGGATTTGCCCTGATCTACCTCTGAGGATTCTGATGCAGAGGAATTCCATTCCCTCTGCTTCCACTCCAGAAGATTTTTCTTTTGGTGAAACCTTGCACACACTCTTGGGGAGCATTTCCACTGGGAAAGCCAGGATTACTCTGACTCCAAAAAGAGGCTTGGGGAATTCTTACTCCTTCAGCACAGGCATTTAGCTATCCGTCCTGTTCTTGATATTTGTAGATGATGCTTTCTTGGAATGTAGCCTTTTCCCAGACACTTTACCTCCAGCTCCCAGAAAACCTGACTGGTATTAGAGTACCTGACTCTCTCAAGTTCCTCTTCAAGAATCCTACTGCGGATCCAGAGACCATTTCCCAAAGACCAAAAGGCATTAAGGCTACTGCTACCAAAAATCCTACCCCTTCTGATAGAGATTATAGAGCCTTAGACAGATGGGGTAAGATGGTTTACACATTTGCTACTTTGGCCACTAGGGTTTTTAAATTGATAGTTTCATATGTTAAAGTACCAGCAGCATATTATGGGACTACTTGAACAGAAAATGATGATTCCTGACTCTGCTGAACACACAGAATTACAGGATTTAATGCATTCTGCAGAACAAGTTGGTAAACATACTTTGCAGTGTGGTTTTGACTCTAAGCATCTCGCAGGGCTGCTGTCACTGGGTCTGTACTTCGAAGGCATGCTTATCTTAAGGAGCAAAACTTGCTAGATCATGTTGAAGCTAAATTACTGGATGCTCCCTTAAACCAAGACCGCCTGTTTGGCAATAAAGCAGAAGAAATCCTCAAAAGGGTGGAGGAAAAAGCTAAATCTATGCAAACTGTTAAAGATTTCGTACAAGTACAGCCTCCCAGATTTAGTAGACATTGACCTTCACAGAACTGGTCCTTTCCAGTCTCTTCCGGCCCCTCTCAGTCCAAACCCAGGAACAACAGACCACCTAGGGTACAATCTCAGACTGCGCAGAGGTCTAAGCAGTGGGGGCCTCCCACTTCCAAAGCAGGGAGCAGTACGCCACCCCCCTATGGAAAAATGTCACACTGACTTAACCTTAACCCTCCCAAGTCCTGCTCAACTGCCTGCTCCCTTAGGAGGAAAGCTTGCCCTGCATGCAAAAAACTGGGAACTCCTTACCAGGAAGAAATGTTTTGAATATAGTTTCCCAAGGATACAGATTCCATTTCTACTCCCTACCAACCCCAAACGGTTGGCCAGACCTACCCCAAATCAGGGGTGGAGGCCCAACAGCAGGTTCTCCCTTCTAAGTATCAGGGCTTTTCAGCCTGTCCCAGCAGAACAAAGGGGACAAGGTTTTTATTCAAGACTTTTCCTGGTACCCAGAAAAGACAGCTCCTTTCATCCTATCCTGGACCTCTCTATTCTAAACACTTTTCTGGTAATCCCAAAATTAAAAATGCGAACACTTCAACAGCTTCTTCCTATGCTAGGCAAAGATGCCTGGTTAGCAACCTTAGACTTAAAGGAAGCTTACCTGCACATTCCTATAATGGAGTCTTGCAGGAAATACTTAAGCTTCAGGGCAGGCTCCATGCACAGTCAGTTCTCTGCATTTCCTTTGGCTTATCTACTGCGCCCAGGGTATTCAGTGCCTAGCTCCAGCCATTGCATTTTGCAGGCAGAGAAATATCCAGATATACCCATACTTGGACGATTGTCTGTTTCAGGCAGAATGCCAGGACTTTCTTTACAAATGCCAGATGTTGTAATAGCAACTTCTAACCTCTCCGGGGTACACCATAAACTGAAAGAAATCTCACCTAGTACCCTGCAACATGTATCCCTTGGAGCAAGCTTTAACACAACTTCCCAGGTTGCTTTCCTCACTCCGGAGAAACAAGTTCATTTGACAACCAACAAACTATTGGCCACAAAACCCCATCTGTCTGCAAGGAAAATTCTGCAAGCCCTGGGGTTCATGACCTCTTGAATTTTACTAATTCCATATGCAAGACTGCATATGAGGAAACTACAATGGTATCTAAAAAGCCTATGGTGTCAACATTCTCAGGACCTGGAATCAATGATTCCCATCATTCCTTGTATAAAGACAGAGTTCCTTTGGTGGGCAGAGGCCTGCTTCCACAAGGGGCTCCCTTTCACTCTATCCCCTGCCGCCCAAACCCCAACAGCAGATGCATCAGACTATGCAAGGGGGGCTCACTTGGCAGGGCAGTGCATTCAGGGCAAATGGAACCAGAGACAGATGCACCTACATATCAACCAAAAAGAAAGGTTAGCTGTACAGAATTCCCTGATAGCCTTCAAAAACTGCATTCTTCTAGGACAATCATTGGTGAAGACAGACAACACCACAGTTATGTGGTACATAAACAAGGAGGGAGGAACCCACTTGCACCCCCTCTGCAGACTGGCCATGGCTCTGTTGAACACAGCCTTGAGCTACCAAGTGCACCTACAAGCTCAGTTCCTGCCAGGCAAGCTTAAATTCACTGGCAAGCGACCTAAGCAGAAACCTCATGGACCCACACAAATGGAAACTGGAACCAGAAATATTCAACCTCTTTAGTCCAAATGGGGTTCTCCAGAGATGGACCTGTTGGCCTTCCCCCAGAACTACCAATTGGACAAATTCTGCACAAGGAATCCCCACAGTCAAGCTTGAAAAGTGGATGCCCTGTCCTTTACCTGGGAAAGCCTCTTTGTTTATGCCTTTCCCCCTCTGCCTCTCCTCTCGAAGGTTCTGCTAAAGATTAAACAAGACAAGCCAAGGACAATGCTGATTGCACCAGACTGGCCACACCCACACTGGTACCCTCTCTTGCGCAGTATGACACTGCTGGAACCATGGCACTTGCCTCAGACCTCTTCCCTGCTTTCCCAGCAGGTAGGTCATATTTTGCACCCTCAGCTTCAAACCATGACCCTTGCAGCCTGGCGAATTCCTTGAGCTCTCCGATAGCATCCCTCAGTAAGGTGCTAATGTCATTCGGGAGGCAAGGAGACCTGGTACTAGAAAATCCTATGCTGAAAAGTAGAAAATATACTGTTCCTAGAGACAGACTCAGGGATGGGCACAATGGTGCCTAGTTTACCTCATATTTTTCAGTACTTAACAGAAATCCTCCACAAGGGCCTATCCTTCATGTAAATTAAAATTCATGCCTCTGCCATTTCAGCTCATTATAATACTGAGCCCCGCCCCTCCTCTTCCTCCCACTGCTAAAACAATTCCTTAGAGGGGCCAAAAATTTAAGACCCCCCCCCCCAGGAGGGCCCTACTTCAGCCTGGGACCTTAACTTTGTATTGGAAAAGCTCACTCTCCCTCCCTTTGAGCCAGCTGCAACAGCAGAGTTGAAATTCCTTTCTTGGAAAACAGCATTCCTTTTAGCCATCACTTCAGCAAGAAGAGTGAATTACAAGCCCTCATGGCAGTGGAACCCTTCATTCTCTTCCATGCATACAGGGTTTCTCTCTGAACCAATCCTTCCTTTATTCCCAAGGTGGTGTCTAGTGTCCCTAAATCAGTCCATTCACTTGCCTACTTCCCTTATCCATAAAACAAAGGAACAAATACTGCACTCTGGACATGCCCAGACAACTTAGATTTTATTTGGACAGGACTAAGCCTCTCAGAAAATCTGAACAGCTGCTAGTTGTCTTGGCTGCAAGGGCAGAGGGGAAGGCCATTTCAAAGCTAACCATTTCCAAATGGATAGCCCATTGCATTAATTTCTGCTACAAGCATCATGGATAACCTACCCCACAGGGGATAAGAACACATTCCACCAGGGCTGCATCTACCTCTGCAGCCTTTCTCAGATGAGTCCCTACCAGGGACATTGTAGAAGCTGCTACATACCTTCAAGCAGCATTAGCTCTCAACCTTCGATCTGTAAAATGAACACTAGCCCTCATAATGTGGAACAAATGGGCAAAATGTGGAACACACACTAATGGCGTACTAACAACTTCAACTGGGAAGGTCATAGGATGGTTAAAATATGCTGGTTTTACTAATAAAAGAAGATATGTTAATGAATTTGATTAATTTCTATTTACAATAGATTTCACTAAAAAAATTCCTAACACTGAATGTTTGACAGTCTTTCAATGTGGAATATTTGAGGAACGTGGAGGAACATGAACTTTTTAAGACCCCAAATGAGGTACGTTCCTCGTAATGAGGTACACTTGAGAGGTATGCCAAGCAGACCACATGCCTCTTTTTCTAAATCCAGAGCTGGTTTTGCCACTGCAGTCTTGCAGGGCTTAATAGCTGTCTGTAATGCTGTAACTTCTTCCTTTACTTAGCTTTGGGAATCAAATCAAATTTGATGACTGCAACAGTGAAACACGAACATAGTACAGTCATGTACACTTACCATAAATGTAAATGTTAGTGTGTATGCACTGTTGCAGTCCTGGTTACCCTCCCTCCAGCCCCCTGACTTCTCTTGGATCTACCTTTCCTTCTTGTTTGGTACATTTAAGTTTTCTGGTGTTTTTGCTTTTTGATGGAGGTGTACCATAAAATATAATTGCTTCCCATTGTGAAGGCACCTGACATCTGGGGCAAGAAAAACTGATGTAATGGCGTTTGCTGCATGTTTTATACCCCTGACGACCTGACTTCTTAGAAGACAGCATCCGATGCAGGAATTCAAGACTCTAGTATTCAGGCCGGCTGAGGGCTGCAGGCAGATAACTCAAATGTGATGTCTGCAACAGTGAATACACTCTAACATCTACATTTATGGTAAGTGTACACAACTATACTTGTTTCACTGTTGCAGTCATTACACTTGGGTTATCCTGCCAGGGGTAGCCCTCAGTCGGCCCGAATACCAGAGGCTTAGTATTTCTGTGCCGGTTGCTGTTGCTTCAGGACTGACGTCAGGTCATCAGTGGTATAAAAACAGGCAGCCGACACCATTACATCAGTCTTTCTTGTTGAGGAGCCCAAAGCTGAAGCAGTTTGCATGAGTGCCAGTCGGCTGCTACCTGAGTTTTAATAACAGAAATTGAAGTTGAAGTCTTCTAAAGCTGAGTACTCCGTTTGGGATCCTTTTTTCCTGCTCTAACCGATGTCGGTAAAAGTTAACAATTGTCTCACCTGTGGAAGGCAAATACCACTCCGAGATTTCCATTCTTACTGCGTCATCTATTTAGGGCCAGACCACGACGTACCTCGCTGCTGGTTTTGTGCTTTGTTCAACGCCCAAACTATTCGTCGGGCCCGTATTGTAGCTAAATACTTTCGTTCTCAATATCCGTATTCCGAAATTGCTTCTGTAAGCCATCCAACTGCTGATCTTCTGAAAACACTTAAGGATAAACAGACCGCACATTTCCAAAACTGCCTAAGATGCTTGTGTTAAGCATTCGGCAGTTCGCCAGTACTTAGTGAGGCCCTTTCGCAGCCCCTGATGCCCGCTTCAGTGGATTCGCAGGCCGCTACCGAGACCCGTTCAGAGTCTGGTATGCCGCGAGACTCTTCTTTGACTACAGAACCTGTGGATGTCTCTACTTTGGATGGGTCTGGATCCGCTCTGCAGGCACCAGCTTCTGAGGAAGTTCTTTGCACTACTGATATTCGACACAGACTACTTTCGCGTTTTCAGTTCTTTCTAAAACTACTGAGTTTCCAAGGACAAGAGTACGAGCTTCACCTAAAAAATTGACCCTAACTGAAGCGCCTGCTTCCTTGATACAATCAGATGCTTAAAATGGCGGAAGACCTTATGCTGATTAGGGGAAGCCAGCCTTCCCCTGCTAAAAGAAAGCAATTTGTCCCCAGCAGCATCATCTGACCAAAGGTCTGACTCTGAGGTTTCTGATTATGAATACATGCCCTTATCTGCCTGTGAGGATTCAGATGCAGAGAAATCCATTCTTTCTGCCTCCTCCCTCCTCTCCAGTGGATTTTTCTTTTTTGTGAAACCCTAATACTTTGAGAGAGCATTTCTGTTGAGAATGTCAGGATTATCCTCAGTCTAAAAAGAGACTTGGGGAATTTTTAGATTTACCACAGCACAGACCCTTAGCTGTTCTTACTGTTTTGGATGTTGCGGAAGATGTCTTTATGGAATCCAGTGCAACTCCAGATACTTTACCCCCTGCTGCAAGGAAACCTGACTGGTACTAGAGTCCCTGACTCACAAATTTATTTTCAAAAATCCTACTGACCCAGAGGTAATCTCCCAAGGACCTAAAGGAATAAAAGCAACTTCAGCTTAAGAATCCCACCCCCTCGGACAGGGATTCCCGAGCTTTAGACAGATAGGGTAAAAAAGTATACACCTCTGCAACTCTTGCCATCAGAGCATTAATTTGTCAGTTCCACATGCCGTAATACCAGCAGTATACTATGGAACTTATTAAGCAAAAACTATCTACCTTCCCTGGCTGTGCAGAAAATAAAAAAAAGTTAAGGAGCTTATGCATTCTGCAAGCCAAGTCAGCAAGCATATTCTGAAATGTGGGTTTGATGCCCTAGAAGCATCTTGCAGGGTAGCAGTCACAGGTTCTGTACTTAGAAGGCATGTTTGGCTTAAGGATTAGACCTTGCCAGATCATGTCAAATCAAAATTATTGGACGCACCTCTGAACAAGGACAATCTGTTTGGCACCAGAGCAGAAGAGGTTTTAAAAAAGATAGAAGAAAAAGCTATGTCTATGCAGACAGATTTATTTGCAAGTGCATCCTCCAAGATTCAGTAGGCATTGCCCCTCAAAACATTGGTCCTTTCCAGCCCTCTCAAGGACACCTTAAACTAGACCAAGGGGAAACGGACCCCCCCCCCCAGACTACAGTTTCAGGGTATGCAGAGATCTAAGCAATGCAGTACCTCCACTTCTAAAACAGGGAGTGCTAAGCCACCCCCTTATGGAAAGAATTCACAGTGGCTTCTCAACTCCTCCCCTGACCTCTGCCCAATTGCTTGTACCCCTAGGAGGAAAACTTGCCCACCATGCAAAGTACCGGACCTCCACCAACGATCGATGGGTCCTCAACATAGTATCCCAGGGGTACAAATTTTATTTCCACACGCTGCCAACCCCAAAAGGATTCCCAGATCTTCCTCCAAGCCAGTGGGCAGAGGCACAAAGCCAAGTTCAGTCCCTGCTCTTCATAAGGGCTATTCAGCCTGTTCCTGCAGAACAGATAATCCAAGGTTTTTATTCCAGACTTTACTTGGTACCCAGAAAAGAGGGCACTTGGTGCCCAATCTTAGATCTATCCATTCTAAACACCTTCCTGGTGGTACCAAAATTCAAAATGCTCACCCTACAGCTTCTCCCTATGCTGTCTAAAGATGCCTTTTTAGCCTCCCTAGACCTAAAGGAGGCCTATTTGCACATCCCAATCAGGGACTCCTGCAGGAAATATCTACGTTTCAGAGCAGGATCTATGCATTATCAATTCTCTGCACTGCCCTTTGGCTTATCCACTGCCACCAGTTTTTTCAGAAAATGCCTGGCCCCAGCCATTGCCTATTGCAGACAGAGAAATATTCAAGTTTACCCTACTTGGATGATTGCCTGATTCAGGCAGTCAGGAAAAGCTGTTGCAGCACCTGACATTTGTAAAGGACCTTCTAACCTCCCTGGGGTACACCAACAAAATGAAATCCAAACTAGTCCCCAGTCAAAAAATTGTTTTCCTGGGAGTAAGCTTGGACACAGCATCCCAGATGGCATTCCTTACTCCAATAAAACAAGCCCATCTGATAGGCTACTTCTCTCAAATGGCCACCATAACCCAGTTATCCGCATGGAAAATTCTGCAAGCTCTAGGGTTCATGGCCTCCTGCATTCTACTAATTCTATATGCCAGACTCCATATCTGAACTTCAGTGGTACTTAAGTCTTTGGTGCCAACATTCTCAGGACCTGGAATTTATCATACCTATGATCAAAAAATAAAAACGGCCACAAGAGACTAAACGAAAGACAATTTTTAATACACCATAGTACACACGATAACCAAACTGATAACCAAGTGCTTTCACCAGGCTCTAACCACTGGCTTCTTCAGAGTGTCTAAGGAAAGAGTTCCTTTGGTGGGCAGCAGCATGCAACCACAGCAAGGGGCTTCCCTTTACACAACCCCGCGCCGCCCAGACCCCTAACCACAGACTCCTCAGACTATGCCTAGGGTGCACATCTGGGTGGCAGGTGCTTTCAAGGCCACTGGAGTGCAAATCAAAATAATCTGCACATCAACCAAAAAGATGTTAGCTGTTTAGCATGCTCTGACAGCTTTCGGATCCCTACTCTCTCCGGGGCCTCTACTAATCAAAACCGGTAACACCACAGTGATGTGGTACATCAACAAGCAGGAAGGAACCCACTCTTCCCCACTCAGCAGGCTAGCCATGTCTCTGGATCACTGCCTCAGCCATGCATATTCACCCGCAAGCTCAATTCCTGTCAGGTAACCAAAACTGTCTGGCAGACAATTTAAACAGAAATCTCTTAGACGCACACGAGTGGCAAACCACAACACCTTCAGCCTTGTGACCCAGAAATGGGGTACCCCGAAAGTGGACCTATTTGCCTCTCCCTTCAACCACTAGCTCAGCAAATTCTGCATCAGGGAACCTCTCAGCAAGGCCGGGAAAGTGGATGCCTTATTCTTCCAGTGGGCAAACCTCAGTCTACGCATTTCCCCCTCTACCTCTTCTTACAAGAGTATTACTCAGGATAAAGGAAGAAAGAACAAGGGCAGTCCTGATTGCCACAGACTGGCCACGTCAACACTGGTACCCACTACTACGCAGTCTGTTTCCTCCGTGGCCCCTCCCCCATATCCCAACTCTGCTGACTCAGCAGGAGGGACGGTTCTTGCATCTGCAATTGCAGACCCTGAACTTTGCAGCATGGCTTATTCCTTGACTTCTCCTCCAGTGGCCAGCCTAAGCAAGCAGGTACTGGATGTCATATGTGAAGCCAGACGACCCAGTACTAGAAAATCCTATGCTGACAAGTGGAAAAGGTATTGTTCCTGGATCCAGACTAAAGGAGTGGATCCAGCACACAGCCCTCCTTACCTTTCATCCTGGATTTACCTAGCAGACCTACTCCACAGGGGCCCATCCTTCTCTTGCATTAAGATCCATGCCTCTGCCATCTCTGCTCATTACAGCACTGAGCCACCTCTTCTCACACCCTCTCATCAAGCAGTTCTTGAAAGGATCTAACAACTTAAGGCCACCAAGAAGAGCCCCTACCCCTGCTTGGAACCTTAACTGTTTGTTGGAAAAGCTCACACTACCCTCCTTGGAGCCTGCAGAGTCAGCAGAGTTAAAATTCATCTCTTGGAACACTGCCTTGATTCTGGCAGTCACTTCAGCTCAGTGTGGCTGTGGAACCCTTCATCATTTTTCATGCTGACAGGGTCTTCCTCAGGACTTAACCCAACTTTCATGCCTAAAGTGGTGTCCAGAGTGGCTCTCAACCAATCTATCCGTTTGCCCACCTTTTTCCCTAATCCTCAAAATAAGGGGAAAAGAATCTGCCACTCTTTAGATGTGCACAGACAGCTCAGATTCTACCTTGATCGAACTAGGCCCTTTAGGAAGTCTGACCAGTTACTAGTCAGCTTTGCACCAGGGGCAAGGCGATATCAAAACAAACCATCTCCCAATGGGTACCACACTGTATCCATTTCTGTTGCAAACACCATGGGAAACCACCCCCTCTGGGTCAGAGCACATTCCACTAGGGCAACTTCAACCTCTATAGCGTTTCTCAGAGGAGTCCCTACCAGGGGCATTCTGGAAGCTGCAACTTGGAGTTCTGTTAATACCTTCAAGCATTACCACTTGCCCATGTTTTCCAAATCCAGGGTGGGCTTTGCAACCACAGTCCTGCAGGGCTTACTAGCTAACTCCAACTCATCTTGACTGCTTCCACCCAAAGTTCTTCGTGTTTCACTGTTGCAGTCATTACATTTGAGTAATCTGCTGGAAGGTTGCCCTCAGTCGGCCTGAATAACAGTCTTGGGTCCTGCGTCTGTTGCTGTCTCCTCTTCCATGGTCAGGTCGTCAGGGGTATAAAACATGCAGCAGACGCCATTTTATTCAGTCTTTCTTGCCGCGCGGTGCCAGAAGCAGCAAGTGCTGGTCGGCCAACTCCTGAAATTTTCGTATTTGAGTTTCAGAACTGAAGCCTTCAAACTAAAGCTAAGTACCCCATTGGGGAAACTTTCTTGCTCCTTACCGATGTCAAAAGTTAATTGCATTACTTGTGGGAAGCAAATACCTCCTAAGGATTTTCATTTGTACTGTATTCCTTGCCTAGGCCCTGATCACAAAGTGCCTTGCTGTCAGTCTTGTGCTAGATTTAACCAATGCACTATTAAGCGTCTGTATATTTTTGCATCTAAATATTTTGGTTCAAGATATTATCCTGAAATGTCGTCGGCAAACTGACTACTGGAGTTCATAAAAAACGCAAAGAAAAAGACAGACCGTTGATGTCCAGAACCAACGAAGCTTCTCCTAAGCCATTCGCTGGTACTCTGTGAGGTGCTTTTGCAGCCCCTGATGCCTGCTACATTTGAGTCGCAGGCCTCTACTGAGACCCATTCGGAGTTCGGTATGCTGCGAGATTCTCAGAGTATTGAAACCGCGGATGTCTCTCCCTTGGATGGGTCCGGAGCCGCTGAGCAGGCACCTGCTTCTGATGGTGTTTTCAGGCCTCAACACTTTTATATTAAACAGACGCCAGCAAGAAAACCAAAGTCAAAAACAACTTCTAGGTCTAAAAAACCGACGCATGAGCCACGTGCTCAGGCCCCTATGCCTAAAAAACAGATTATCAAAATGGCTGAGGATTTAATTACCTTGATCAGGGGTTCCCAACCCCCCCTTTGCTAAGAGGCCTAGGCAAGGCACTGATTATGAATGTTCAGATCAGGTTTCCATTTCTTCTGATTCCTCTTCTGATCAGGAATTTTCTATTCCACTCTGAGGATTCTGATGCAGAGGAATCCATCCCATCTCCTCCTGAGGATTACTCTTTTGGAGAGACTTTGCATACTTTAAGGAACATTTTTACTGGGAGAGTCAGGACTTCTCTGAATCAAAAAAAGAGGCTTAGGGATTTCCTTCTTCCTCAGCATAGGCCTTTGGCAATATCTCCTGTATTAGACATTGTTGATGCGTTCTCGGAATCAAGCATGGCTCCTGATTCCCTTCCTCCGGTTCCTAGTAAGCCAGACAGATATTACAGGGTTCCTGACTCCCATAAGTTTATTTTCAAAAATCCTGCTGCTGATCCTGAGACTATTTCTCAGGCTCTTGAGGTTGTAAAAGCCTCTACAGCCAAACATCCTACCCCGTCTGATGGAGATTCCAGGGTGCTGGATAGATGGGGTAAGAAGGTTTATACATCTGCAACCTTGGCAATCGGGGCTTTAAACTGCCAGTTTGATAATGCTTAAATAACAGCATGTTATGGGTTTACTGAAACAGAAACTGATGTTGATTTCTGATTGTGTGGAAAATAGTTAAAGGAATTATTGCATTCAACATAAAAGGTTGGAAAGCATACTTTGCAATGTGGTTTTGATTCCTTGGAGGCCTCTTGTAGGGCTGCCGTTACTGGATCTGTGATTAGAAGGCATGCCTGGCTCAAGGAGCAAAATCTGCCTGATCATGTTAAAGCTAAATTGTTGGATGCCCCTTTGCAGCATGATAGTCTGTTTGGTAATAAGGCATAAGAGGTTTTAAAGAAAGTGGAAGGCAAAGCTAAATCTATGCAAACCGTAAAAGATTTCTTGCAAGTGCAGCCACCCAGGTTCAGTAGGCACTTGCCTACTAAAAATTGGTCCAACAGAGCCACTCAGGGCAAATTCAGGCGCTCAAAAGGCTCCAGATACCAATTACAGGGTTCTTACAGGTCAAAACAATGGGTTGCCTCCACCTCCAAATCTGGAGGAAACAAAGCACATCACTACAGTAAGCAGTCTAAATGACTTTCCTCTACCATCACAAAGCACTTTTGGCAGCCCCCTTTGGGGGAAAACTAGCACTTCATGCTCAAAATTGGCAGTTAATTACCCAGGACAAGTGGGTATTAAACATAGTATTTCAGGGGTACAGATTTCATTTCCATACTTTGCTAATTCCAAATGGATGGACGGATCTGCCACAAAACCAGTAGGCAGAGGCCCAGAAACAAGTCATGCCCCTCATGGATATGGGGGCTATTCAACCGGTACCAGAAAAGGAAAAAGGACAAGGTTTTTATTCAAGACTTTTCCTGGTACCCAGAAAAGACAATTCATGGCGTCCAGTACTGGACTTGAACACGTTCATGGACTTTCCAAAATTCAAAATGCTGACTTTACAACGGCTACTGCCTAAATGCTTGGTTAGTAACTCTAGACTTGAGGCATACCTTCATATCCCAATAAGGGAATCATGCAGAAGATCCTCCGCTTCAAAGCAGGTTTTTTGCATTACCAATTCTCTGCACTGCCCTTTAGCTTATCTACTGTGACCAGGGTCTTTACATAGTGCCTGGCACCAGTAATTGCATTCTGCAGAAAAAGCATTCAAATTTATCCTTATCTGGATGATTGTGTCATTCAAGCAAAGGACAAGGACACTCTTCTTCAACATCTGGTATTTGTAAAAAGGCTTCTAGCATGCCTAGGGTACACCATAAATGAAAAGAAATCACAACTGGTACCCTCTCAAATTACATTCCTGGGTGCAAGCTTGAATACAACTGCCCAGATGGCTTACCTCACGCCAGACAAAGGCAACTGACAACGTACTTCAAACAAGTGGCAACAAAAACCCAGTTATCTGCAAGATGAATTCTGCAGGCTTTGGGGTTCATGGCATCCTGCATTCTCCTAATTCCATATGCGAGACTGCATATGAGGAAACTTCAGTGGTACCTAAAAAGTTTATGGAGTCAACGTTGTCACAGCCTGGAAACAATGATTCCTCTCATTCCCTGCCTACAACAGGAGTTTATTTGGTGGGCAGAGACGTCACCAAAACAAGGGACTGTCATTCACTCTACCCCCTGCCACCCAAACCCTAACTATAGACGCATCAGACTGTGCTTGGGGGGGGCCCATCTGGCAGGGAGATGCATTCAGGGCAAATGGAGCCCAAACCAAATGCATCTGCATATCAACCAGAAAGAGATGCTAGCTGTTCAGAATGCTCTGACAGCCTTCAAGGACTTCGTCCAGGACAACAACTGATAGACGAACAACGCAACAGTTTATGGTACATAAACAAGCAGGGGGGTGCACATTCCTACCCCCTTTGCAGGCTAGCCATGGCTTTGTGGAACACTGCCTTGACTTACCAAATACATCTTCAAGCTTGGTTCCTGCCAGGAAAGCAAAATACTCTGGCAGACAGAAGCAGAAATCTTATGGACCCGCAAGAATGGAAACTGGATCCACAAATCTTCAGCATGTTAACACAGAAATGGGGGATCCCAGACATAGATCTGTTTGCCTGTCCCCAAAATTATCAGTTGGACAAATTCTGCACAAGTAATCACAAAAAAGCATGGAGAGTGGATGCTCTATCCTTCAGCTGGAAAAACCTATCAATCTGTGCCTTTCCATCTCTACCTCTACTCTCCAAGGTCTTACTAAAAGTCAGACAGGAAAAAACAAAAATGATCCTAATTGTTCCGGACTGGCCTCGCCAGCACTGGTACCCACTTCTAAGGAATATGTCTCACCTTCCTCCATGGTACTTGCCTCACATACCTCATCTACTGTCTCAGCAGAACTATCAAGTTCTGCACACTCCGCTCCAAACTCTGAATCTTGCAGCATGGCTAATCAACTAATTATTCAAACACCTCTCAGTAAATCTATGATGGATGTCATTTTGGAAGCTAGAAGGTAGTACTAGAAAATCTTATACTGATAAATGGAAGCGATTCTGTGCTTGGAACCAAGCACAAGGAATAGACACAGCAAAGCCCAATATTCCTCAGATTTTACAATATTTGACCAAGATGCTTGACAAGGGCCTATCTTTTTCTTCGGTAAAAATCCATGCCTCAGAGCCTCCCCTCTTTTCTCATCCACTGTTTAAACAGTATCTTAGAGGGGCCAAAAATTTAAGGCCTCCCAGAAGAGCACCAACTCCTGCATGGGACCTCAGTTTTGTGCTGGAAAAACTCACCCTGCCTCCTTTTGAACCAGCAGCTACGGTGGATATAAAATTTCTATCTTGGAAAACAGGTTTTCTTTTGGCAGTCACTTCAGCAAGGAAGGTTTCAGAACTACAGGCTCTCATGGCAGTGGAGCCTTTTATTATATTTTACCCGGACAGGGTGTCCCTCGGGACCAATCCTCTTTTTATGCCTAAGATGGTATCCAGTGTGGCTCTTAACCAGACCATTCACCTGCTAACATTCTTTTATGCCCAAGGTGTTCTCCAGTGTGGCTCTTAAGCAGACCATTCACCTGCCAACATTTTACCCAAATCCGCAGAACAAGGGGGGAGCGGATTCTGTATTCATTGGATGTACACAGACAACTAAGACTCTACTTAAATAGGACCAAATCTCTAAGAAAGTCTGAGCAACTACTGTTAGCATTTGCTGCAGGGTCCGAGGGGAAGGTTATATCAGAGCAGACTATTTCTAAATGGATAAGCCACTGCATTCGTTTCTGCTATTTGCACCATGGTAAACCTGTGCCCAAGGGGATCAAATCACATTCCACCAGGGCTGCCTCTACTTCAGCTTTTCTCAGAGGGGTCCCAACCAAAAACATTCTAGAAGCTGCTACTTGGAGCTCTGTTCATACCTTCACAAAGCATTAATATTTACCTCTCTTCTCCAAATCAAGGGCAGGCTTTGCCACTGCAGTCCTGCAGGGCCTTATAGCTGCTCCTAATGCTGTTTAGTTCCATCCTCCCATCTATAGCTTTGGGATTCTACCCAAATGTGTAATGACTGCAACAGTGAAACACGAAGAACATAGTACAGTTGTGTACACTTACCATAAATGTAGATGTTCGAGTGTATTCACTGTTGCAGTCCGGGTTACCCACCATCCCCTTTTCCCATCCCCTTTTCTTTCCTTCACTATACTCAAAAGCCTTTGTGGTGCATTTACTTTTAGTTGAAGGTAAATTTTGTTTCTAAAAATGCATTTATATATTTACTGTTTATATATTTATATATTTTTGCTCCCCATTTGGGGGACACCTGACATCTGGGGCAAGAGAAACAGAATACAATGGCATCTGCTGGATGTTTTATACCCCCTGACGTCATGGAAAAGGAGACAGCAACCAATGCAGGACCCAAGATTTTATTCAGGCAGACTGAGGGCAACCTACCAGCAGATTACCCAAATGTAATTGGCGGTGCAGTGGTTAATGTTGCCTCACAGCACGAGGTTCTCTGGTTCGATTCTCGGCTGGGGTGCCTTCTGTGTGGCGTTTGCATATTCTCCCTGTGTTCGTGTGGGTTTCCTCCGGGTACTCCGGTTTCCTCACAAATTCCAAAGACATGCATCTGGAACACTTCTCCCCAGGCTTCCACTGAAAACATGCTCTGTGGAACCTAGTCGGACGTTCCCAGTCAACAAATGTTAAATTAAAAAAATTAAAAACTGTTCTCCAGCTTTGGGAGTCAACCCAAGTGTGTTGACTGCAACAGTGAAGCACTAAGAACATAGTACATTTGTGTACACTTACCATAAATGTAGATGTTAGTGTCTTCACTGTTCCAGTCCTGGTTTCTCTCCCTCCATCCCCCTTGTTTCTCTCTCTTAAATCTCCTTACAGGGATTTTTTGGTGGTTACTTTCTATTGGTGGTAGTCTTCCACCATAACCTAGCTTCCTATTTGGGGGGCTCCTGACAGGGCAAGAAAAACTGATGTAATGGCATCTGCTGCCTGATTCTGTACCAGCGACGACCTGATGGCAGTCCTGGAGTGACAGCAACCGACGCAGAAATCCTAAGCCTCTGGTATTCAGGCTTACTGAAGGCTACCCCTGGCAGGATTACCCAAATGTGATGACTGCAACAGTGAATACACTAACATCTACATTTATGGTGAGTGTCAAAACTGTACTGTATGATGCTGAAGCCTCAGCAAGGTCGGCAGCTGCTTTAAGGAGGTAGTCCTGGCTATGCCTTTAGCCCCTTCCAGTTGATTTGAGGGCAAAGCTGATTGATGCCCCCCTTACAACACAGCTTTGTTTGGTGCCAAAGTGGCTGATTTGTCACTTCTGCAAAAGGGTTAAGAAATGCAAAATTTCAAACACCTGCTAGCCTCCCCTATTACTAAATTTCAAAGGAATTACCCAGCTAAAATGCAGGCCATTAGAGAACATTCTCTCCCTAATGCTCCCTCAAGGTCTAGAAAACCTACCAGAAAGCACCTTCCTCCGGCTAGAGAGCTACACCATCCTCTAGCCAGAGGCTGCCCTTTCAGGACCCGGCAGAAGTAGCATCTGACTACTTGCCAAACTTACAACCACCTCCTCCTCCCTCTGTCAGTACGCCTCTCTCACTACCTCCATATGTGGACATCCATCACCTCAGACAAATGGGTCCATTCAGTCAATTTAAAATAGGTATTTTATGACCTGGCTTATGCTCCCAAAGCGAAAAGGCACCCCACAACCTCCAAAATGACAGCTACACTTCATGCAGCCAGTGCTACAAACACTGCTGGCTCAAGGCACCATCAAACCAGTCTTGTAGCCCAGGCAGGTATGACTCTCTAGCCCCGAGTAGCATCCTGCTATCACCCAGAATGATACCACAGTACAAAGACAAAATTATTGACTTCAACAATTGGCTAAGCTTCTGGTGTCATTTTAAGGGGATCCAGTATTTGTCTGCCTGGAACAACATTATCGACAGGCCACGATGCTTTTCCAGAGATGGCCTGCACCTGTCCCCCTTGGGATTTCGGATGCTGGCTAAGGCTCTTGTCACCCTTATAGTTCCTTTTTAGGTAAGGTTCAAATGACAAATTCACCACCATAACAGGTACAAGCAAGCAAAATCTGAGGGTAATGTTACTCCGTGCTAGAAGTCTAAACCTCAAAATGCACTCACTCGAGGCACTCCTTAAAATGGAGTACATCGACATCTGTGCAGTGACAGAGACCTAGTTCAAAGCTCCAGAGAGCACGCCTGCGTTACCAGGCTATAATTTATACCACACCTTTCGGCCACCTTACCTGGAACGAAGCACTAAAGGTGTAGGCGTGTCCATATTCATTAAGGATATCCACACCTCCAGGCTAGTTGCACAGCATAATGCATCTGAGATTATCCAAGTGCAACTAACTCTGGGAAAGACCTCAATCCGAATTTGTGGCTTGCTATAGAACCCCCACCATGCCCCAGGATTCCCACTCATTTCTTGATACACTGGAAAGTATTAGGGTACAACCCAACACCCTAATGGGCGATTTCAACTACCCCACCATTAACTGGGAAAACTACTTGTGTACCAACTCTCTTGCTCAATGTTTTCTGGAATTCATAAAATTCCAGCGCCATGGATCAACTTATTCAAACCCCCACCAGGGGCAGCAATATCCTAGCACTGGTCATTACCAACATGGGCAACTGGTGTTCCACACTAGAGGTCAATTCCTCGGTCAGATCTGACCACAAGCTAATCACCCTAGACAACCACATCCTGCCCCAAATTAGGGAAACCACCATAAAAAACTTCTAAGCCAACTTCACACCTAAGACAGAAGTGGCAAACTTCATGACACGCGTGCAGATGGACAATAGAGGTATGACTGAATCCTACACAAATGCATTTTATAAGCACTTACACGAGTGCATGGATCATGCTATCCTTAATAGAACCAAGATACTATCCTCCAAAAAAAGGAAGCCAATCTGCCATAAACTCTACAACAGAAGAAACTGTTGCAAAAAAGAGTAAACTCCCATGACTGGAGGAACTCCCTGGTCCAACCTTAGTAAGAAGCTGAGATCCTTCATAAAATCCTCTAAAGCTAGTTACGAAAACAAAATTGCCACTGACTCTAAAGACAGCCACAAAACGTTCTATAGCTGTCAAGATTCGCAATGGCAACACTCAGATCTGCTCTGAGTTACAGCGCTATGGCACTAAATATACAGAACCAACTGATATTGCCAGCATCCTGTCAGGCTCAGTGCTAACTTTACCTCCCTCACCCCCTAGAGGGCCCATCTCTATACCGGAAGAATGCAAAGTTCCTGTAATCATGGCTGCACAGGTAAAAAAAAAAAAAAACACTCTCCAAAGCCAAGAACACAGCATCCATGGGACCTGACCGTATCCCAGGCTGCATTCTACGTGAACTACAGAATGAACTGGCACACTACCGAAGTACCATGTTCAATCATAGCCTCTCCTCGGGCTTTGTGACCACTGAATGGTTATCCCACTCCACAAAGAGGGAGCCAAGACTGACCCCGGGAACTACTGCCCCATTAGCCTGACGAGCGTGGTCTGCAAGGCCATGGAACGTATCATCATGGAACTCGTAAACAAAGACGTTGGTAATCTCCAAACTCTGGACCCTACCCAGTTCCAGTTTGTAAAAGGCAGATCATGTCTCCTAAATCTGATTGACTTATTTGAAGCAGTCATCAAAGCCATAGATGAGGGTAAGGTGGTTCACACAGCTTATCTAGATCTCGCCAAGGCTTTCGACAACATCCCCCACTCTGGAATTATAGATAGGAATTTATACATAGTTTAGTGAGCTTATGTCACAAGATGGGTTGCCAACTGGCTCGCGGACAGAACCCACACTGTAAGTAGCAGACTCCAAATCTGACTTCAGACCAGTGACAAGTGGAGTACAACAGGGTTCAGTCCTGTGTTTGGTATCTACTTCTCTGAAGTACAGGCCAACACAAAAGGTCTTTGGCTAACAAAGTTTGCAGATGACTGCAAACTAGGAGCCATAATCAAAACTCCTAACTATGTGGACATACTACAAAAGGGCCTCACTGAAACAGATGCCTGGTGTCAAAGCCATGGCCTGAAGCTCAATACTAAAAAGTGTATTGTCATCCCCTTTGGTAAAAACTCTGTACCCATGAACTACTACATAAGTGGTAGTTTAATGCCGAAAGTGTGAGACCTTGGGACACAGGTGGACAGTAGTCTCTCCTTTGATAATCACATCGCCACAGTGGTCAGGAAATCCTATGTGGCTCACCTCATCACAAAAGGTTTCTCATCCAGAAAAAAATTTCATTGTTCCCCTCTACGCATTCATTAGACCCATTGTAGAGTACAAGGCCCTTTTTGGTATGTACCTCACAAGACATCTACAACAACTGGAAAGGCCACAGAAATACCTCACAAAGAGGATTACTAGCCTCAAACAGATGCCCTACGCAGTCCGTCTCAGAACACTCCAGCTTTACTCAGTCGCATATCGCCTACTCAGAGGCAATCTCTGTCTAACATACAAAGCTATGTCAAACCCAGAGCTGTTGGACATGCTCCACTTAAAGAAATCCCAATTGGTCTGAGCTACGCGCTCTAGGGACCTAAACCTTGTCACCACAATAAACAGAACATGCTGGAGGGATAGATTCCTATCCCAGAGACTTCACATACTCTGGAACAGACTACCTATCTGTCAAACAGAGCTCCTCATTAGCACTCCAAGAAAAATCTTGATTGGATTGGAAATAGGAAATTCACCCCAGGGATCACTTTTGTGGCTCTGCTCGACAGGGGCACAGGAAAATAATTTTCTTGGGTGGCGAAAGCCAGGGTACCTTTTTGGCTTGGCTTATATAGGCCCTAGGGCTTATAGCCTACTTATCTACCTATGAACCAGTGTCTCTCTCAGTAAAGGGAAGAGGTTTCTACGCTAGCATTTTCCTGGTCCCAAGAAAAGCTTTGAGACCAATTCTGGATCTCGCACATCTCAACCTATCCTAAAGGTCCCAACCTTCAGGATGTTGACCCTACCAACCCTTTTCCCCTTCTGTGATCCCCCATGGGTTTATGGATACCTTAAATATAAAGAATGCCCATCTTCACATCCCCATAAAGCCACTTTCAGAAAATACATGAGGTTCTTGGTTGGCCATTCTCACTTTCAATTCTCTGCCTTGCCCTTTGTGCTTTCCACTGCACCCAGGGTTTTCACCAAATGTTTGGCTCCAGTGATTACCTTCTGCAGGGAAAAGGGAATCCAGATGTTCCCTTATCTGGATGACCTGCTGATTCAGCAACAAGACGACTATCCTGCGACATATATGCATTGTTGTTTCTACAGTCTCTGGGATTCCATATAAATCACCCAAAATCCCACCTGGAACTTGTCAACACATTGTCGTCTTGGTGTCCAGAATTCAAACAGATGTCATGAAAGCCCAACTTCCCCTCCAAAAGGCGGAAAACTTGACAGAGCACCTACTTCTGGTCCTATCAACAGAATTGACAGCAAAGCAGTACCTCAGGCATCTGGGCTACATGGCAGCCATTATCCCCATGTTACCATTAGCAAGACTTCATATGAGAAAGTTGCAGTTGTACCTTCAGTCAATCTGGACCCAACACTCCCACCCCTTGGAGTACAGGATTTCCCCTCTTACCATGCCTCAAACTAGAAATCCAGTGGTGGTTGATGCAAATCACCCTCAATCCAGGTCTTCCCCTCCAGTCACCACTACCCGCATAGATCATGCACACAGATACCCCAGACATAGGCTGGTGAGCAACTCTGGGCTATCAAAAAGTGCAGGGTCTGTGGCCAGAGCCAAAGAAACAAGAACATATCAGTGTTTGAGGGATGAGGGCAATTCTTTTGGCCCTTTGAACCTTCCAACCATATCTACAGCAAGGTCCACTAAAGATGTTCGCAGACAGTATCACAGTTCTGTGGCATCTCAGCAAACAGGGAGAGACCAAGTCTTAGTTTGCAGACTAGGTCTCGTGGTATGGGAATTGGCCACCTCAGGGTGTGACCCTGCAGGCAGTTACATTCTCTCTACAGAACTCCCAGGCAGACTGTCTGAGCAGAACCATCACAGACTGCCAGTAATGGATGCTGCTTCACAGGGATGTCTTCCTGGATCTGGTCCACTTGTGGGGTACACCTCAAATGGACCCGTTTGCCTCTTCCATCAGCAGGCAACTTAACTTCCTAGATTCTGCACCAGGATACCACGTCCTATGGCATTGGCAACAGATGCCTTCTCAATCTCTTGGAAAGGGAAGTTTCTCTATGCATTCCCCCTTCTCACTTGTCCAGAAAGTCCTGCTGATAATCCAGCAGGACAGACCCAATATCTATTTGGTGACTCCGCACTGGCCAAGACAGCATTGGTTTACCCCTACTCTCACAACTCAAAGGGCAATCACCACAAGTTATCCCTCAGAGTGGACCTTCTCTCACAATATTAAGTGACCCCCCCGTATACACCCACAGTGACTTATACTGCACCTCACTCTGTGGGTGATAGGATTTTGATCCCCTTCAGATAACTTTACAATGAGGACATGCTCACTGTCCTGGTGGAGGCCAGGAAATCAAATACAAGAAAATCTTACCTTTCAAAGTGGAAATTTTTTTTATGGTGTCGCAAGACAGTTGGACCCTCTTGCAAATGAGCGACTCCTAGTTCTGTTATCTGTGTGAGCCACTGCAGACAGGATTGGCCTATTCCTCCATTAAACTACACCCATCTGCTGTTTCAGCATGCCTTCCTGTCAACCCCCTCTATATTCCAGACTGCGAGCTAAGCTTTTTCTCAATAGGGTTCTTCACCTGAGGCCCCCCAGGAAACTATCTCCACCCCCATGGGGACCCTAACTATGTTTAGAAAAAGCTCATGCTTCCTCCATTTGAGGCAGCAGGCAGAAGTTCTCTAAAATACTGTATTTGGAAAACCTGTACTACTTATGGCATTGACATCCACTCGAGTATCAGGGCGGCAAGCCCTCATGGCTATTCCACCTTTCCTAGTTTTCCACAATGACAGTTGCTCTTAGAACTTAACCCTTCCTTCATACCGAAGGTGGTGAATGACCTGTCCCTGAATCAAACCATCCACCTACCTGCCTTATTCCCTAACCCACAGGTGTGGACAGTGAGAGAGTAACTTTGCTCTCTGGATGTTCAGGCAACTCAGTTTTTATCTGCATAAAACCAGGCCCATCAGACAAACTGATCAACCTGGTCTCCATTCACCTCAGAGCCCAAGGGAGGACAGTAACCAAACAATCTCTCCCTGGATTTCCAGAGCCATCACCTGCTGCTATAAATACCATGAGGATTCCCTGCAAGGTACCGTTAAAGCACACTCCACCAGGGCTATGGTTTACTTGGGCGCTTTTTTCAAGGGTCTGGATACCTCTACCATTCTTGAAGCAGCCACTTGGTCATCCGTGCACACCTTCACCAAACATTACAAGTTGGTCCACATTTCCAGAGCCAGGTCAGGATGTTCTTCGTGTTTCACTGTTGCAGTCATTACATTTGGGTAATCTGCTGGCAGGTTGCCCTCAGTCGGCTTGAATTCCAAAGTCTCTGCTCCTGCGTCTGTTGCTGTCTCCTCTTCCATGACGTCAGGGGTATAAAATGTGCATCAGACGCCATTTTCTTTAATCTTTCTTGCTGCATGGTGCCCGAAGCAGAAGCATTTCACAAGTGCCGGTCGGCCGACTACTGAAATATTAGAGTTTGAGTTTCAGAACCGAAGTCTTCACTAAAGCTAAGTACCCCGTTGGGGAAACTTTTTCTTGCTTTTTACTGATGTCAGAAAAAGTTAATTCTGTTACTTGTGGGAAGCAAATACCTCATAAGGATTTCCATTTGTACTGTATTCCTTGCCTAAGCCCTGACCACTACATGCCTGGCTGGCTGTTTTGTGCTAGATTTAACCAATGCACTAAGCGTCTCTATACTTTTGCAACAAAATGTTTTGGAAACGGATTTAACTACCCAGAAATGTCGGATAGCAATCAGACTACCAGAGTACATAAACGCAAAGAAAAGGCAGTTGAGATCCAAAACTGATGACAAAGCTTCTAAGCCAGTTCGCCGGTACTCAGTGAGGCGCTTTAGCAGCCCCTGATACCCGCTACCTTCAAGTCGCAGGCCTCTACTGACACCCATGTGGTGTCCGGCATGCTGCAAGACGCTCAAGGTATTGGACCGACTGTATCTCCCTCGGATGAGTCCGGAGCCGCTGAGCAGGCACTGGCTTCTGAGGGATTATTCAGACCTCAACATTTATATATCAAACCGACGACAGCTGCAAAACCAAAGGCAAAGAACTTCTAAAACTAAAAAAAACGACGCCTGAGCCATGTGCACAGGCCTCTGCCTAAAAAAACAGATGATCAAAATAGCTGAAGACCTTATTACCTTGATCAGGGGTACCCATCCCCCTCCAGATAAGAGACTTAGGCAAGACACTGATTATGAATCTTCAGATCAGGTTTCTATTTCTTCTGATTCCTCTTCTGATCAGAAATTGTCTACCGCCCTATGAGGATTCTGATGCTAAGGAGTCTATTCCATCTGCATCTCCTCCAGAGGATTATTCATTTGGAGAAACCTTGCATACTTTGAGGGAGCATTTTCACTGGGAGAGTCAAGACTTCTCCAAATTAAAAAAGAGGCTCAGGGATTTCCTTCTCCCTCAGCGCAAGGCTTTAGCCATTCCCCCTGTTGTAGACATTGTGGATGTGTTTTAGGAGTCAAGCTTGACCCCTGACTCCTTGCCTCAGTCTCCTAGTAAGCCTGACTGATATTACTGCGTCCCTGACACTCCTACATTTTTATTTAGAAACCCTGCTGCTGACCCTGAAACTATTTCACAGGGTCGAAAAGGAGTTAAGGCATCAACAGCAAAAAACCCTACCCCCTCTGACAGAAATTCAAGGGCACTAGACAGATGGGGATAAAAGGTTTATACATCTGCGACCTTGGCAGTCCGGGCCTTAAACCGTCAGTTTCACATGCTTAAGTACCAACAACATGTTATGGGATTGCTGAAACAGAAAATTGTTTTTCAGAATATGCAGAAAATAATGAATTGCAGGAATTATTGCATGCAGCTGAATAAGTTAGAAAGTATACTTTGCAATGTGGTTTTGATTCCTTAGAGACCTCCTGCAGGGCCGCAGTACTGGATCTGTGATTAGGAGGCATGCCTGGTTAAAGGAACAAAATTTGCCTGATCATGTTTATGCTAAATTACTAGATGCACCTTTACAGCATGATTCTTTGTTTGGTATTAAGGCAGAGGAGGTTTTAAAGAAAATGGAAGACAAAGCTAAGTCTATGCAAACTGTTAGACTTCTTACAAGTGCAGCCACCAAGATTCAGTAGACACTGGCCTTCAAAAAAATTGGTCCTTTCCTGTGTTAGAGCTCAAAGGAGCAAATCCAGACGCCCAAAGGGTTCCAGATACCAGGCACAAGATTCATAGAGGTCAAAGCAATGGGGCGCATCTACCTCCAAATCAGGGGGAAATGAAGCGCAAACTTACAGGAAACAGTCCCAATGACGTCCCAATGACTTCCCTCTGCCTACCCCAAGCACTTACCTTTTGACAGCCCCCTTAGGGGGAAAATTAGCACTTTTTGCTCAGAATTGGCAGTTAAGTACCCAGGACAAGTGGGTACTAAACATAGTATCGCAGGGATACAAATTTCTTTTCCACACCCTGCCAATGGCAATTTGGGCAGAGGCACAAACTGGTTGCGTCCCTCATGGATATGGGGGCCATTCAACCAGTACCAGAACAGGAAAAAGGACCAGGTTTTTACTAGACTGTTCTTGGTACCCAGAAAGGACAAGGCCTGGTGGCCAATACTGGATTTATCAATTTTGAACATATACCTGGACATTCCAAAATTCAAATTGCTGACTTTGCAGCAGCTTCTGCCCATGCTGGGCAAGAATGCTTGGCTGGTGACATTAGACCTAAAAGAGGCATACCTGCATGTCCCAATAAGACAATCGTGCAGAAGATACTTCAGATTCAAGGCTGGCTTAATGCATTACCAATTCTCTGCACTGCCCTTTGGCTTATCTACTGCGCCCAGGGTCTTTACAAAGTGCCTGGCACCAGTAATTGCATTTTGCAGACAAAGTATACAAATATATCCTAACTTGGGACGACTGCGTCATTCAAGCAGAGAACAAGGACACTCTTTTTCGACACCTGGCATTTGTGAAAAGGCTTCTAACATGCCTAGGGTACACTATGAACGAAAATAAATCACAACTGGTACCCTCTCAAAAGATAACATTCCTGGGTGCAAGCTTGAATACAACTGCCCAGATGGCATACCTTACGCCGGACAAAAGCAACTGACTTCTTACTTCAAACTGATGGCAACAAAAACCCAGTCTTCTGCAAGACATATTCTGCAGGCTCTGGGCTTCTTGGCATCCTACTAATTCCATATGCAAGACTGCATATGAGGAAACTTCAGTGGTACCTAAAAAGTTTATGGAGTCAACATTCACACAGTCTGGAAACAATGATTCCTCTCATTCCCTGCCTACAACAGGAGTTCCTATGGTGAGCAAAGGCCGGTCACCAAAACATGGGATGGCCCTTCACTCTACCCCCTGCCAGCCAAACCTTAACAGACTCATCAGATTATGCCTGGGGGGCCCACATGGCAGGAAGATGCATTCAGGGCATATGGGCACCAAAACAAATGCATCTACATAACCAGAAAGAGATGCTAGCTGTTCAAAATGCCCTAACAGCCTTCAAGGACTTCATCCAGGGAAACTGCTGATAGACTGACAACACCACAGTCGTGGTATATAAACAAACAAGGGGGCACACACTCATACCCCCTTTACAGATTAGCCATGACACTGTGGGACACAGCTTTGACTTACCAAATGCATCTTCAAGTTCAGTTCTTGCCAGGAAAACAAAACACTCTGGCAGACGATTTAAGTAGAAACCTTATGGATCCTCACGAGTGGAAACTAAATGCACAAGTCTTCAGCATAACAGAGAAATGGGGGAGCCCAGACATAGATCTATTTGCCTCTCCTCAAAATTATCAACTGAAAAAATTCTGCACAAGGACTTATCACAGACGAGCATGGAAACTGGACGCCCTATCCTTTAGTCGGAAAAACCCATCAGTTTACGCCTTTCCTCCTCTGCCTCTTCTACCAAAGGTCCTCCTAAAAGTCCGACAAGAGAAGCCAAAGATGATATTAATTGCCCTGGACTGGCCCCGCCAATACTGGTACCCAATTCTAAGGAACTAATCATTACCCAGCTTGGACCTTGCCTCAAACACCACAACTACTGTCCCAACAAAACAATCAGATGAGGCACAATCAACTACAGACTCTAAACCTGGCAGCATGGCTAATCAGGTAATCATACAAACACCACCTCAGTAAAGCTTTGATGAATGTCATTTTGGAAGCCAGAAGGCCTAGTACTGGAAAATCTTATGCTGACAAATGGAAGAGATTCTGTGCCTGGAATCAAGCACAGGGAACTGATGCAGCAAAACCAAATATTCCTCAGGTATTACAATACTTAACTGAGATACTTGACAAAGGTCTATCTTAAAGTCCATGCCTCTGCCATTTCGGCTCATTACAACAGTGCCACCAATCTTTTCTCATCCTTTACTAAAGCAGTATCTTAGAGGAGCCAAAAATTTAAGGCCCCCTAGAAGACCACCATTACCTGCATGGGACCTCAATTATATGTTAGAAAAACTCACCCTTCCGCCTTTTGAACCAGCTGCTACCGCTGATATAAAGTTCTTATGGAAGACAGCTCTGCTACTAGCAATTACTTCAGCAATACGAGTTTCAAAGCTACAGGCCCTCATGGCTGTAGAGCCTTTTATCATATTTTATCTGGACAGGGTGTCTCTGAGGACAAATCCTTTTATGCCTAAGGTGGTTTCCAGTGTGGCTCTTGACCAAACAATTCATCTGCCAACTTTTTATCTAAATCCGCAGAACAAAGGGGAGAGAATTCTGCATTCCTTGGACGTTCACAGACCGTTTAGATTCTACTTGAGCAGGACCAAAGCTGTAAGAAAAACTGATCAATTACTATTGTCATATGCTGCAGGATCAGAAGGAAAGGCTATTTCAAAGCAGACAATTTCAAAGTGGATAAGCCACTGCATCTGTTTCTTCTGCTTACACCATGGTAAATCTGTGATCAAGGGCATTAGGTCTCATTCCACCAGAGCTGCAGCTACTTCAGCAGCCTTTCTCAGAGGAGTACCAACCAAAGACATTCTAGAGGCTGCTATTTGGAGTTCTGTTCATACCTTTAGAAAGCATAACCATTTTCCTCTCTACTCTAAGTCCAGGGTAGGCTTTGCCACTGCAGTGCTGCAGGGCCTTATAGCCACACCTAATGCTGTTTAGCTCCAGCCTCCCAACCATAGCTTTGGGATTCTACCCAGATGTAATGACTGCAACAGTGAAACATGAAGAACATAGTACAGTTGTGTACACTGACCATAAATGTAGATGTTAGTGTATTCACTGTTGCAGTCCAGGTTACCCTCCCGCCATCCCCCTGTCATTCTGAAGTTTCTTTCCTTCACTATCTTCTACAACCTATTTGGTGTATTTGCTTGTAGATAAAGGTAAAGTTTATATTTATGCATGTATTTACATATAAATATATATATAATATTGCTACCTTTTTGGGGGCACCTGACATCGGGAGCAAGAAAAAATAAAGAAAATGGCATCTGCTGCATGTTTTATACCCCTGACGACCTGACGTCATGGAAGCGGAGACAGCAACTGACACATTACTCAGGACTTTGGAATTTAGGCCAATTGAGGGCAACCTGCCAGCAGATTACCCAAATGTAATGACTGCAACAGTAAATACACTTGAACATCTACATTTATGGTAAGTGTACACAACTGTACTTTTTACCAAGGCTATCACAGATTTCTTGAGACTGCCTCTAGACCACCACCCCCTCCATCAGTGTGTTTTGGCACTCACCTATATGTTGAATACTGCAACATGGGAATAGAAGGACATAGAGAAGTTGTGTAAAATCTTACCATAACCATAGATGCCATTGTCTTCCATGTTGCAGTATTACTTCCCAACCTTCTTCCCCTCCTATTGAGCTGCATTTCCCTTTCTGGGCTGCACAGGACTGGCATTGCCTTTACTAGGACTAGTTCCGACTGGGGCTTACATTTCTGAGGGCATGTGCATGCAGACATCACATTTATGTCCCACGTTTCTTGAGCATGTCAGAAGTCCCATGCAGTGAAAACTTGTGTACTTGCCGGACATTCGTGAAGCAAGAGTAGTAAACCCATATTTTGAACACTGCAATATGGAAGAGAAGGGCATCTATGGTTAAGATTTTGCACGACTTTCCTTTGGATGGAAAAACCTGTGTTAAGTTTGATCACTTTCCTCTTCAGGAAAGTTAAGCCGCAGTATTGCTGTCTTTTAAATTGCATTCTTTTAGTATGTAATGAGAGAATAGTACGTTTTGCAGTTACTAGAAAAGGAATTTTTAGCCGGACTCCTCCAGGCTAGGTGTGCGTTGCTGCTAGGGCAGGTTTGAAACGTCCAAGGTCAGAAACGTAGACCCCTTGGAAGCAGGTGGATCATGTATAGGAAGGTGTTCACATTAAGTCTGATGTGAAAAATCACGAGGGATGAGTACATTTGCAAAGTTTTCTATAGAACACAGTCATTGTAACAATGAAATTGCATGAACAGTTTTAGAAAATGTGTAGAAATATATTTTTTTGTAAGTAAAGTAGGAATGTTTCATCAAGGGCTATGAAGATTTGACTCAGTCCTGTAAGAATAAAATTTGTTTGCATATCCTGAAGTTTTGTTCCTGACTGAAGGCATATAAGAAATTCTTAATGCTATTTATTTATGACCTTAACAATTTGGTGCCGTTCTCTGGATCTGAAATTTGGTATTGCTGCAGGGCAGATGTTCTTAATGTTTCACTGTTGCAGTCATCAAATTTTGGTTAAACCTGCCAGGGAAGGCCTCTGCTAGCCCGAATACCAGTGACTTGGTATTTCTGCATTGGTTGCTGTCGCTTGAGGACTTACGTCAGGTTGTCAGTATTGAGTAAGGCAGCCGACGCCATTGCATCAGTCTGTCTTGTCATGGAGCCCGAACGAGAAGCAGATGTTCATCGTGTTATACTGCTGCAGTCATCACACTAGGGTTATCCTGCCGTCAGGCAGTCCTGCAGTTGGTCGAATCCCAAAGTCTTGGTCCGGCGTCGGTTGTTGCTTCCTTCCTGACGTCAGAGCGACAGGGGGATAAAAGAGGCAGAAGATGGCATTTTCTTCAGTCTTTTTTGCCGCGCGGTGCCCGAAGTAGAAGCAGTTTGCAAGTGCCGGTCGGCTAGCTCCTGAGATTTTCGAATCGAATTTCAGCCCGAAGTCTTCTCTAAAGCCAAGTACCCCATTGGGGAAACTTTTCTTGCCTCAGACCGATATCAGACAAAGTTAATTGCATTTCTTGTGGGAAGCAAATACCTCATAAGGATTTTCATTCTTGTATTCCTTGCCTAGGCCCAGACCACGACGTCTGTCTGGTTTGTGCTAGGTTCAACAAACGTACAGTCAAGCGTCGGGCAGATTTTGCCCAACATTATTTTGGCAGAAAATGTAACTGCAGCATGTCGTCAGAGCAACCGACATCAGCAATGATTAAAAAACGCAAGGATAAGGACAGGCAACCAAGGCCAAGACCAGATACCTAGGCCTCAACAAGGCCTGCCGCCGGTTCTCCGGTTTTCAGAGAGGCGACTACGCAGCCCCTGACTACCACTGATTTAGAAATTCTGACTGCCTCCCAGACCGAATCAGCTGGGCCGCAGGAGCCGGTTCCATCTCACCCCTCGGACGCCAACCCTGACGGTGATCCGGAGATTTTGGACAGGCCTTCGGCTTCTGAAGGTGTCTTCAAACTGACTATCTCTGTTAAGTCTTATGCTAAACTTAAAGCCCCCTTAAAAGTTAGGAAACCGGGTCCACAGACCCGACCCCCCCCAGGCCCCTATGCCTAAAAAACAGATGCTTAAGATGGCTGAGGATTTAATTACCCTTATCAGGGGTTCACAACCCCCTCCTGACAAAAGGCCTAGACTGGAGGAAGATTTTCCTTCCTCTGACCAAGCATCCCTTTCCTCAGCTAACTCTGAGGACCCTGATTATTCCTTCCCTCCTTATGAAGACTCAGATGCTGAAGTCCATTCCCTCTTTCTCCCCCCCTGAAGACTACTCTTTTGGGGAAACTTTACACACCATGAGGGAACACTTCCACTTAGAAGGCCAAGATTACTCTGACTCTTAAGAAAAGACTCCGTGAGTTTCTTCTTCTTCCACAGCATAGACCCCTTGCAATTCCTCCAGGTTTAGACATTGTGGATGATTACACTGAATCTAGTCTAAACCCAGATTCCTTACCTCCTGCACCTGCTAAACCAGACAGATACTACAGAGTTCCTGATTCTCATAAGTTTCTATATAAAAGCCCTGTTGCAGACCCCGAAACCATTTCCCAGGGTCCCAAAGGGGTTAAGGCCTCTACTGCTAAGAATCCACTACCTTCTGAAAGAGATACCAGAGCATTAGAAAGATGGGGGGAGAAAGTGTATACGTCTGCCACTTTGGCCATGAGGGCCTTAAACTGCCAATTCCACATGCTAAAATACCAGCAGTACTTGATTACACAGTTAAAGCAGAAAATGATCCCTCAGACAGATCAACCTGATTTCAAAGAGATGCAGGATTTGCTGCATGCAGCAGAACAGGTGGGAAAGCATGCCTAACGGTGTGGTTTTGATTTATTGGAAGCCTCATGTAGAGCAGCTGTCACAGGATCTGTAATACGTAGACATGCTTGGCTGAAAGAGCAAGCCTTACCAGAACATGTCAAAGCAAAGTTATTGGATGCTCCATTGCAGAAAGATGTGTTGTTTGGTGTCAAAGCAGAGGAAGTGTTAAAGAAAATGGAAGAAAAGGCAAAATCTATGCAGACGGTTACAGATTTTTTTACAGGTACAACCTCCTCGTTTCAGCAGAAACTGGCCATCAAAAAACTGGTCCTTTCCTATATCACAGACCCCAAAGGGGTAGGTACAGATGCCCAAGGGGCAGAGGCCAGCCACAAGGTTCTTTCAGGCCTAGACAATGGCATACAACAACTCAGCGGTGGAGACGAAAGATCTCAACCCCTCAGGAAACAAACACAATGACTTCCCTCTTCGCCTGCCAAGCAAAATTGCCCTGGCAGCACCTTTGGGAGGAAAAATGGCTCTATTTCCACAAAATTGGCGCATCATAAAGGACAAATGAGTTCTGGATATTATTATCCGAGGCTACAGATTTCATTTTCACACTTTACTATGGATGAGAGGCATGCCAAATCTGCCTCCAAACCAATGGGCAGAGGCACAAACGCAAATTTCAGCTCTCATGGATATGAAAGCAATTTAAAAGGTACCTACAAAGGAGCAAGGTCAAGGTTTTTACTCAAGACTATTTCTAGTACCAAGAAAGGACAAAGCCTGGAGACCCATTTTAGACCTCAATTCTAAACACATACCTGGAGGTACCCAAATTCAAAATGCTCACACTACAGCAGCTTCTTCCCATGCTAGACAAGGAGTCTTGGCTGGTAACGTTGGACCTCAGAGGCATACCTGCATGTCCCTATCAGACAAGATTGCAAAAGATACCTCAGATTTTTGGCAGGTACAATGCATTATCAATTCTCTGCATTGCCCTTTGGCTTATCTACTACGCCCAGAGTATTTACGAAATGCCTGGCATCAGTAATTGCATACTGCAGATCACGAGGAATACAAATTTATCCATATCTGGACTGCCTGATCCAAGTGGACAGCAAGGCCATTCTATTACAGCATCTGGCATTTGTAACAAAGCTGCTAAGTTGCCTAGGGTACACAGTAAACAAAAAGAAGTAAAAGCTAATACCCTCACAAGACATAATATTCCTGGGTGCCAGCTTAAATACAAAGGCCCAGATGGCTTATCTCACGCCAGACAAACAACAACTGACTCAATACTTCAAAAAGATGGCAACTTTTACCCAGCTCACTGCAAGGAAAATCCTGCAGGCATTGGGGTTCATGACATCCTGCATTCCACTAATTCCACATGCAAAGCTGCATATGAGTAAATTACAGTGGTACCTGAAAAGTGTATGGACTCAACACAGGCACAGCACAGCCTCGAAACAAGTATATCTCTCATTCCCTGCCTTCAGAAAGAGTTCCTATGGTGGGCTCAAGCATGTCAAATAAACAAGGGTTTTCCTTTTGTCTTACCTCCAGCAAACCAAACTATGACAACAGATTCTTCAGACTATGCCTGGGGAGCACACAAGGTACGACGGTGCATACAGGGCAAATGGTCTGCAAAACAAATGCATCTACACATCAACCAAAAGGAGATGCTAGCTGTGCAAAATGCACTGACAGCCTTCAAGGACCTCTTGCATCCAGGACAACTACTAAGGACAAGACAGCACCACAGTTATGTGGTACATAAACAGGGAGGAACACACTCCTACCCTTTATGCAAACAGGCAATGACCTTGTGGAACACAGCATTGACTTACCAAGTACAACTGCAAGCACAATTCCTGCCAGGAAAGGAAAACATATTGGCAGACAAATTAAGCAGAAATTTGGCAGATCCTCACGAGTGGAGACTACACCCACAAGTATTTTCAATGATAACTCAAGGGTGGGGATGCCCAGACATAGATCTGTTTGCCTCCCCCAACAATTGCCAACTACAGAAATTTTGCACTAGGACTTATCATTCCCTAGCCTGGAAACTGGACGCCCTATCATTCAGTTGGACAGCATTGACAGTCTTATGCCGTCCCACCACTACCTCTCTTGACCAAGGTATTACTGAAAGTCAGATCAGAGAGACCACAAATGATCCTCATTGCTCCGGACTGGCCACGTCAGCACTGGTACCCATTACTAAGGACCTTGACTCACAGCCCTCCATGGGATCTTACCTCAATTCCCACTACTATTGACTCAGCAAAACTCTGAGATCCTTCACAGTCAGCTGCATGGAGAATACCTTGAATTATCAATCAACACTTCTCTCAAAGGACGTCCTGAATGTCATTTTGGAGGCCAGGAGGCCCAGCACCAGAAAAACTTACTCAGACAAATGGAAACTATTTTGTGCATGGAACCAGGCTAAAGGCCAAAAATCCTTGGATACCAAACATTCCTCAAATACTGCAATACTTAACTGAGATGCTACACAAAGGCCTTTCTCATCCTTTAAGATCCATGCTATAGCCATTTCAGCTCAATATAATACGGATCCTCCCATATTCTCACACCCTTTACTAAGGCAGTTTCTCAGAGGGGCTAAGAATATAAGACCCCCCAGATAACCCCCAACGCCAGCTTGGGACCTCAACTTCGTTTTAGTAAAATTAACACCTCCTCCTTTCGAACCAGCCTTCTCAGCAGAACTACAATACCTGTCATGGAAAACAGCTCTGTTGCTGGCTATCACCTCAGCACGCAGGGTCTCAGAACTACAGGCACTTATGGCGGTGGGACCTTTCATCATTTTCCATCAGGACAGAGTCTCTTTACGAACTAACCCTAATTTTATGGCAAAGGTAGTATCCAGTGTGGCTATGAATCAGACCATTCATTTACCCACCTTTTTATCCAAACCCCCAGAATAAAGGAGAAAGACTCCTTCACTCTTTGGACATTCACAGACAGCTACGTTACTATTTGGATAAGACAAAGACCTTCAGAAACCTGACCAACTCTTTGTATCCTATGCTACAGGTTCACAAGGAAAGGCTATTTTCAAACAGACCATCTCCAAATGGATAGCACATTGTATCTGCTTTTGCTACTCGCACCATGGGAAAGCAGTGCCTGTTAATATTAGGTCCCATTCTACCAGGGCTACAGCAACCTCAGCAGCCTTTCTCAGGGGGGTTCCAACCAAGGACATTCTCGAGGCAGTTACTTGGAGTTCAGTGCACACCTTTACCAAGCACTACCACCTTCCATTATACTCAAAAAACAGCTGGTTTTGCCACTGCAGTTCTGCAGGGCATCCTAACTTCACCTAACCCAGTTTAGTACCAGCCACCCATCCATAGCTTTGGGATTCAACCCAAGTGTGATGACTGCAGCTGTATAACGCAATGAACATAGTACAGTTTTGTACCTACCATAAATGTAGATGTTAGAGTGTATATACTGCTGCAGTCCAGGTTACCCTCCCACCATCCCCTCTGCATACCAGGGTGTTAGTTATAACTCCATGTACATCAATCTATTGGATGCATGTCTATATGGTGTATTTGCTAACAGCTAGTACTATTGTTTATCTACTAAGGTATTTTTGCATAGTTGTTTGTATTGCCTTCCTAGTTGGGGGCACCTGACATCTGGGGCAAGAAAAACTGAAGAAAATGGCGTCTGCTGCCTTTTATCCCCCCTGTCGCTCTGACGTCCGGGAAGAAGCGACGACAACCGACGCCGGACCAAGACTTTTGGGATTTGGCCGACTGCGGGACCGCCTGACGGCAGGATAACCCTAGTGTGATGACTGTAGCAGTATATACACTCTAACATCTACATTTATGGTAGGTACAAAACTGTACTTTTGCATGAGTGCCGGTAGGCCGCTACCTTAGTTTTCGTCTGCTGAATTGAAGTTAGTCTTCTAAAGATAAGTACCTCATTGTGGATCCTTTTTTATTGCACTTAAACCAATGTAAGAAAAGGTTAATTCTCGCCTGTGGAAAGGAAATACCACACAGAGACTTCCACTCTTACTGCGTCGCTTTTTTAGGCCTAGACCACAGAGTCCCTCGTCACTTCTGTGCTTTGTTCAACGCCGGAACTATCTGTTGTTGGGCCATTTTTGTAGCTAGATATTTTCTCTTCCAGTCTTCTATTTCCAATATGGCTTCGGTACGCCATCCAACAGGAAATCTTCTAAAAAAAACAGACCGCACAGGTCCAAGCCTACCGACAATGCTTCCATTAAGCTATTCATCAGTTCTCCGGTACTCATTGAGGCGCTTTCGCAGCCCCTGATGCCCGCTTCTGTTTCTCAGGCCACTACCAAGACCCTTTGAGTCCGCTATGCCGCAAAACTCAAATCAAAACTCTTCGACTAAGGATCCTGAGGTAGTCTCTACCTTGGATGGGTCCACAGCTGCTGAGCAGGCACCAGCTTCCGAGGAAGTCCTTCGCACTACCGAATCTCAACACAAACCAATGTCTTCTTTTGTGACAACCGTTCTTTCTAAAACTACAGAGTTTCTTTGGCCCAGGGTACGAACCAGACCCAAGAAACCAACCCTCTCTCAGGTGCCTGCTATCTTGCCTCAGTCTCAAATGCTTTAAATGGCAGAAGACCTTATGCTGATCAGGGGAAGCCAAGCTTCCCCTTCCAAAAGGAAAAGATCTGTCCACTGTAGTTTTGTCTGAGCAAGTGTCAGATGAATCTGATGCATCTGTATATCAAGACATGTAACTTCTCTCCACTTATGAGGATTCTGATAGAGGATTCCATTCCTTCAGCCTCTTCCCCAGAGGAGTTTTCCATTCGGGGAAACCCTGCATACTTTGAGAGCATTTACATTGGGAGAGTCAGGACTACCCTCAGTCAAAAAGAGGCTCAGGGAATTCCTACATCTTCCACAACACAGACCCTTGACACCCCCCTCCCCCCAGTCCTGGATGTTGTGGAGGATGTTTTCTTTGAATCTATCTTGATTCCTGACGCCTTTCCTCCTGCTCCCAGAAAACCAAACGGGTACTATAGAGTCCCTGATTGCAGAAATATCTTTTTAAAAATCCTACAGCTGACTTTGAGGTTTTCTCAAGGGCCAAAAGGGATTAAAGCAACCTCTTCTAAGAATCCCACCCCCTCAGACAAGGATTCCAAAGCATTGGACAGATGGGGTAAATACACCTCCGCTACCCTTGCTATCAGGGCACTAAATTGTCAGTTCCATATTCTGAAATTTTGGCAACATAACTTGGATCTCCTTAAACAAAAATGTCTTCCTTTCCTGCTTGGGCAGAATTTAAAGATTTACAAGAGTTAATGAATTTTGCAAGTCAAGTAACTAAACACACCTTGCACTGTGGTTTTGATGCCTTGGAAGCTTCTTGTAGGTCAGCAGTCACTGGATCTGTCATTAGAAGGCCTGCATGGCTTAAGGAACAGCCCCTTGCCAGACCATGTCAAATCTCAATTGTTGGATGCCCCTTGCACCAAGATAACTTATTTGGCACTAAGGCAGAAGAGTTCTTAAAGATGGAAGAAAAAGAAAAATATATGCAAACGGTTAAGGATTTCTTGCAGGTCCAGCCACTTAGGTTCAGCAGGCATTGTCCCTCCAAACACTGGTCCTTTCCTGCTTCCAGTAAACTGGCCCAGCCTAGGCCCCGTGGAAGCAGACCCCCCCCCCCAGACAGCAGCCCCAGGGAATGCAGAGATCTAAGCAGTGGACTACCTCCACTCTAAAACCAAGGAGTTCTAAGCCACCCCCTTATGGTAAGCACTCACAATGACTCATCTTCCACCCCCTCCCTCTGCCCACCATCACTTACCCCTAGGAGAAAAACTCTCCTTTCACTCAAGCACCTGGGCGACTATTATGAAGGACCACTGGGTTCTGAACATTCTCTCAAAGATACAAATCTTCCTTCCACACCCTTCCAACCCCAAAAGAGTACCCAGATCTACCACCAAATCAGTGGGTAGAGGCTTAAAAGCAAATCCTTTCCCTGCTCTCTGAGGGCAGTAGAGCGCGTTTCTGCAGAACAGATAGGCCAAGGTTTCTACTCCAGACTTTTTCTGGTGCCCAGAAAAGAGGGTACCTGGCGCCCCATCCTCTCTCCGTTCTAAATACCTTCCTGGTGATACCAAAATTCAAAATTCTTACCCTCCAGCTGCTACCCAATGCTCTCCAAGTACACTTGGCTAGCCACCCTGGATCTAAAAGAGGCTTACCTCCAGATTCCTATCAGGGAATCATGCAGGAAATATCTCTGCTTCAGGGCAGGATATCTACACTTTCAGTTATCTGCACTTCCCTTTGGCTTACCTACTGCTTCAAGAGTTTTCGCAAAATGTCTTGCTCCGGCCATTGCCTTTTGCAGACAAAGAAATATTCAGATTTACCCATACCTAGACAACTGCGTTATTCAGGCAGACAGCCAGAAAAAGCTGCTCAAGCACCTGGCCTTTGTAAAGACCCTACTAACCTCCCTAGGTTACTCAAACGAAAAGAAATTCCAACAGGTGCCCAACCAATGGATAATCTTCCTGGGAGCAAGTCTGGACACAGCAGCCCAGATGGCATACCTTACTCCAGAGAGACAAATTTTCCTGACAGCCTACTTCTCTCAACTAGCCACCAGGCCCCAGCTGTCTGCAAGGAAGATCCTGCAAGCTGTGGGGTTCATGGCATCTTGCATATTACTCTTTCCATATGCCAGACTGCATATGAGGGAACTTCAGTGGTACTTAAAGCCTTTGGTGTCAACACACTCAAGACCTGGAAACTTTTACCTAGAATTCCTTGCCTGAGAAGAGATTTTTCTTTGGGCAACAGCATGCTCCCACAACAAGGGAATACCTTTCTCCCCACCCCCCAGTTGACCAGACCCTCACCACAGACCCATCAGACCATGCTTGGGGTGCACACCTGGCCGGCAGGTGCATACAGGGCTAATGGAGGCAACAGCTAATCTCCCTGCACGTCAGTGAAAAGGTGGTGATGGCTGTGCAGCAAGCTTTGATAGCTTTTAAGCCCCGTCTATCTGGTGGCTCTCCTGATCAAAACAGACAACACCACTGTGATGTGGTTTGCATCAACAAGCAGGGAGGGACTCACTCCTACCCTCTGCAGGCTGGCCATGACCCTTTGATGCACAGCCTCTGCCATGCCACTACACCTATTAGCACAATTCCTACCAGGCTGTCTCAACTCTCTGGCAGACCAATTAAGCAGAAATCTTCTGGACCCACACGAGTGGCAACTCAGCAGAAGTACCTTCACCCTAATAACTCAGAAATTGGGAACCCTGATGTTCGTCCTCTGCCTCCCACACCAGCCATCAGCTCAGCCAATTCTGCACCAGGGAGCATCACTGCATGGCTTGGAAAGTGGATGCCTTGATGTTCATCGTACATACAGCTGCAGTCATAACAGATGGGTTATCCTGCCGTCAGGCGGGTCCTCGGTCAGCCGAATTCCAAAGTCTAGGTCCGGCGTCGGATGTCGCTTCTTCCCTGACGTCAGTGCGGCAGGGGTATAAGAGAGCCAGCTGACGCCATTTTCTTCAGTCTTTCTTGCTGCGCGGTGCCCGAAGCAGAAGCAGTTCGCAAGTGCCGGTCGGCCAGCTCCTGAGATTACGAATATTTTTCAACCGAAGTCTTCTTGAAAGCTAAGTATCCCGTTGGGGAAACTTTTCTTGCCTCAGACCGATGTCAGACAGTTAATAATTCCATTTCATGTGGGAAGCAAATACTGCATAAGGATTTCCATTCCCTCTGCATTCCTTGCTTAGGCCCAGACCACGACATCTCGGCCTGTCGTTTTTGTGCTACATTCAACAAACGCACTATTAAGCGTCGGGTGGAGTTCGCCCAACACTATTTTGGCAAAAAGTTTAATTACATTATGCCGTCGGATACTCCGACTCCAGTTTTGAGTAAAAGGCGCAAAGATAAGGACTGACATGTGAGGTCCGCGACTTCTACCGACACCACGCTAACGCCAACTACAGGTGCTCCGGTTCTCAGTGAGGCGCCTACGCAGCCCCAGACTACCGATGACACTTCCTTAGCGGTGTCTTCTGTGCCCGAGGTCGCAGGCTCCTCGGCCCACACCCCGATTACAGATACCGACGCCACTCTTGGCGGGGAAACTCAGAGTTTAGACAGGCCTGCCACCTCTCAAGGTGTCTCCAGGCCTTCTTCTTTTTCCATTAAGGCTTTCACTAAATCTAAAGCAGCCATGCATACCAAAAGACAAGCTCCACAGGGCCCCTCTCAAGGCCCCATGCCAAAAAAAACAGATGCTCAAAATGGCTGAGGATTTGATTACTCTTATATGGGTTCTCAACCCCCCTCGGACAAAAGGCCCAGAGTGGAGGAAGAATACCCTTCCTCGGACCAGGCCTCCATTACTTCAGAACATTCTGAAGACCAGGAACTTTCATACTCCCCTTTTGAAGATTCTGATGCAGAGGAGTCCATCCCCCCCTGAGGACTATTCTTTTGGGGAAACCTTGCATACCTTGAGGGAGCACTTCCACTGGGAAGGCCAAGATTACTCAGACTTCAAGAAAAGGCTCAGGGATTTCCTCTTGCTCCCTCAGCGCAGGCCTCTGGCTATCCCTCCTGTCTTAGACATACTAGATGATGTGTACTCAGAGGCCAGCCTTAACCCAGATTCTTTACCTCCAGCTCCAGTCAAGCCTGACTGGTATTACCGGGTTCCTGATTCACACCAATTCCTATACAAAAGCCATGCGGCTGACCCAGAAACTATTTCACAGGGTTCCAAGGGAATTAAGGCCTCCACTGCCAAAAATCCATTACCTTCAGAGAGAGATTCCAGAGCTTTAGAAAGGTGGGGGGAAAAAGGTATACACCTCGGCCACTTTAACCATGAGGGCATTAAACTGTCAGTTCCATATGTTAGTGTCAACAGTTTTTGTTATCTCAGTTGAAAAGCAAAATGTCACAACCTGAACAACCAGACTTGAAGGAGTTGCAGGATTTGTTGCATAGTGCAGAACAAGTGGGTAAACATACCTTGCAATGGGATTTTGATGCTTTAGAGGCCTCATGTAGAGCTGCTGTTAGAGGATCAGTCATACGTAGACATGATTGGCTCAGAGCAAACCTTAGCAGATCATGTCAAAGCTAAATTACTAGATGCACCTCTTCAAAAAGATGTATTGTTGGGTGTTAAAGCTGAGGAGGTATTAAAGAAAATGGAGGAAAAGGCAAAATCAATGCAAACGGTGAAAGATTTCCTACAGGTTCAACCTCCACGTTTCAGTAAAAATTGTCCTTCAAAAAATTGGTCCTTTCCAGCCATGGACAGATCTCAGAGGTAGATACAGGCGCCCGAGGGGTAGAGGGCAATCTCAAGGATCATTTAGAGGCAGACAATGGCAAGCACCTACACCAAGGGGTGGGTGAGCATAGATCACAGCCGTTCAGAAAGCAGAACCAATGACTTCCCCTTTGCATGCCAAGCAAAGCTCTAATGGCAGCACCTTTAGGTGGAAAACTGGCATTATTTTCGAAAAATTGGCATATTGTTACAAAAGACAAATGGATCCTGGACATTATAGACAGAGGCTACAGATTCCACTTTCACACCCTTCCGAAAATGAGAGGCATGCTAAACCTGCCACAAAATCAAAGGGCAGAGGCACAAAAACAAATTTCAGCTCTCAAGGACATGAAAGCTATTCGAGGTACCTGCACAAGAACAGGGTCAAGGTTTTTATTCCAGACTATTCCTGGTACCAAGGAAGGACAAAGATTGGAGACCTATTTTGGACCTATCCATCCTAAACACATTTACTCGTACCAAAATTCAAGATGCTCACATTACAGCAGCTTCTTCCCATGCTGGGCAAGGAGTCTTGGCTGGTAACATTGGACCTCAAGGAGGCATACCTGCATGTCCCTATCAGACAAGATTGCAGAAGATACCTCAGATTTCTTGCAGGTTCAACCCATTATCAATTCTCTGCATTGCCCTTTGGCTTATCTACTGCGCCCAGAGTGTTCACAAAGTGCCTGGCATCAGTAATTGCCTTCTGCAGACTTCAAGGGATACAAATATACCCATATTTGGACGACTGCCTGATCCAAGCGGACAGCAAACACATACTTCTGAAACACCTGGCGTTTGTATTAAAGTTGTTGAACTCTCTGGGATACACAGTCAACAAAAAGAAATAGACTAATGCCCTCTCAAACAATAATTTTCCTGGGTGCCAGCTTGAATACAAACACCAAGATGGCCTACCTCACGCCAGAGAAACAAGGGCAACTAACTCAATACTTCAGAAAACTGGCAACCTTCACCAGGCTGACTGTAAGGAAAATCCTGCAGGCTCTGGGATTCATGGCATCTTGCATCCTGCTAATCCCATGTGCAAAGCTGCATATCAGGAAACTTCAAAGGTACCTAAAAAACTTATGGTCTCAACACAGCCACAGTTTGGAAACAATTATACCACCGATTCCATGCCTCCAAAAGGAATTTCTGTGGTGGGCTCAAGCATGCCAAAGAAACATAGGTCTCCCATTCTGCTTGCCTCAAGCAAATCAAATCACAACAGACGCCTCTGACTACGCCTGGGGGGCGCACATGACAGATCAGTGCATTCAGGGCAAATGGTCCCAAAAAGAAAAGCTCCTACACATCAATCAAAAGGAAATGCTAGCAGTAATAAATGCTATTATGGCTTTCAAACACCTACTGCATCCAGGCCAGCTATTGATAAAGACAGACAACACCACAGTGATGTGGTACATAAACAAACAGGGAGGTACCCATTCATATCCCCTGTGCAGGCTAGCCATGTCTCTTTGGAACATGGCTCTGGAATTACAAATCCAACTTCAAGCACAATTCCTGCCAGGGAAGGAAAACACGCTGGCAGACAACCTAAGCAGAAGTATGACGGATCCACACGAATGGCTGTTGCATCCTCAAGTTTTTACAAAGATAATTCAATTATGGGGAAGGCCAGACACAGATCTCTTTGCTACCCACAGAAATTACCAATTGACAAAATTCTGCTCAAGGACGTATCATCCACAGGCCTGGAAAGTGGACGCACTCTCCTTCAGTTGGACAACAATGACAGTTTATGCCTTTCCGCCTCTACCTCTGCTGCCAAAAGTTCTATTAAAAGCCAGAGCAGACAGACCAAAGATGATTCTCATTGCTCCAGACTAGCCAAGACAACACTGGTACCTACTCCTGAGGAGCCTGACGCATTCCCCACCATGGATCCTGCCTCTAATGCCTCTTCTGTTGACTCAGCACAACTTCAAAACTCTTTTCAGTCAGCTGAAAACACACAGTCTAGCCGCATGGAGGATTCCTTATATTCACAACAGACCCTACTTTCCATGGAGGTGCAGGATGTCATTTTGGAGGCTAGAAGGCCTTCTACTAGAAAAGCCTACTCCGCAAAATGGAAACTGTTTTGTGCCTGGAATCAGAAAAAGGGTCAGAATCCTGGAATACTGAATTTACCTCAAATATTACAGTACTTAGCTGAGATGCTAAGCAGTGGACTTTCATTCTCCTCCAAAATCCATGCCTCAGCCATTTCTGCTCAATACAACACTGATCCTCCTTTATTCTCTCACCCTCTCTTAAGACAGTTCCTCAGAGGGGCTAAGAATATAAAACCTCCAAGGAAGCAACCAGTACCTGCTTGGGACTTCAATTTCATTCTAGAAAAACTGACCCTGCCTCCATTTGAGCCAGCTGCTTCAACAGAACTGCAATATTTGTCATGGAAAACAGCCTTCCTTCTGGCTATCACCTCAGCACGCAGGGTTTTGGAACTACAACCCCTCATGGCTGTGCAGCCTTTCATCATTTTCCATCAGGACAGAGTTTCCTTATGAACCAACCCTTCCTTTTTGCCAAAGGTAGTAACCAGGGTAGCCTTGAATCAGGCTATCCACTTACCTACCTTTTACCCTAATCCACAAAACAAAGGGGAGAGACTACTACATTCCTTGGACATTCACAGACAGCTTTGTTATTATTTGGACAGAACAAAGCCATTCAGAAAATCGGATCAACCCTATGTCCTATGCTACAGGTGCTCAAGGGAAAGCCATTTCCAAACGGACAATCTCAAAATGGATAGCCCACTGCATACGCTTTTGTTGTTCTTTTCATGGTAAAACTGTACCTACAGGCATCAGATCTCACTCCACAAGGGCCACAGCTACCTCTGCAGCTTTCCTCAGGGGGTTCCTACCAAAGATATTTTGGAAGCAGCCACTTGGAGTTCTGTACATACTTTCTCCAAGCACTATCACCTACCATTATACTCCAAATCTAGAGTGGGCTTTGCCACTGCAGTCTAGCAGGGCATCCTTGCTCCTCCTAGTTCCACTTAGTGCCTACCACCCCTTTTTTTAGCTTTGGGATTCTACCCATCTGTTATGACTGCAGCTGTATGCACGATGAACATAGTACAGTTTTGTACCTACCATAAATGTAGATGTTAGAGTGCTAATACAGCTGCAGTCCAGTTTTCCCTCCCTCCTTCCCCTCTTGGCACAGGCCTAATGGCGAGCACCTCCTCATACAACCTGATTGGGGTATTCTTTTATGGTGTATTTGCTTGCAACTACTGTTTTTTGATTATATTGCATTGCATTACTACATAATTTTATGTTTTGCCTTCCTTCTTGGGGCACCTGACATCTGGGTCAAGAAAAATTGAAGAAAATGGCGTTGGCTGGTTCTTTTATACCCCTGCCGCACTGACGTCAGGGAAGAAGCGACTACATCTGACGCCGGACCTAGACTTTGGAATTCGGCCGACCGAGGACCTGCCTGACGGCAGGATAACCCATCTGTTATGACTGCAGCTGTATTAGCACTCTAACATCTACATTTTATGGTAGGTACAAAACTACTTTCTTCCCCTGGGTATATCTATTGGTCTATGCCTTTCCTCTACCGCTCATACCCAGGGTACTGCTTAAAATAAGGGAGGGAAAAACCAAAACCATTCTTATAGCTCCAGACTGGCCCCAGTAGCACTGGTACCCCTTGCTGCGTAGCCTGTCCCCGCAACCTCCATGGCACCTTCTGCAAATCCTAAACCTCCTGTCCCAGAAGGAAGGGGAATTTATGCATCCCCAATTGCAGACTCATTTTGGCAGCTTGGCTTATTCCCTAACCCCGACCCAGTCTGCCAACCTCTGTAAACAGTTTCTGGATGTTGTCCGTGAGGCTAGACTTCCTAACACTAGAAAGTCTTATGCTGATAAATGGAAAAGGTTCTGCATCTCTGGATCCAGGCTGAGAGCTAATATGGCACAGCCCTCCCTCCCTCTCATCCTGCATTATTTAGCTGATAGACTACACAGTGGCCTGCCTCTCTCCTCTATAAAAATTCATGCCTTTGCTATTTCTGACCATTTTCCCACTGAGCAACCCCTTTTCTCACCCCCTTTGATCAGAAAGATCCTAAGAGGGGCTAGCAACTTGAGGCCACCCAGAAGGGCACCAACACCAGCTTGGGACCTTAACTTTGTATTGGAAAAGCTACCCTTTCCCCTTTTCAAACCAGCTGCTTCTGCAGAGCTACAATTTCTCGTCTGGAAGACGGCATTCCTTCTGGCCATCACTTCAGCCGAAAGTGTCTCAGCTGCAAGCACTCATGGCTGTGGAACCCTTCATCTTCCATGCAGACAGGGTATCCCTCAGAACTAATCCATCCTTCATGCCCAAGGTCATCCAGTGTGGCTTTCAACCAATCCATTCATTTGCCCACCTTTTTTCCTAATCCCCAGAACAAGGGGGAAAGGATTTTTCACTCTTTGTACACAGACAGCTCAGATTCTGTCTAGACGGGACTAAATCCTCCAGAAAATCTGATCAGTTGCTGGTTAGCTTTGCTACAGGTGCAGAAGGCAAAGTCATCTCCAAACAATTTCCAAATGGATAGCACACAGCATCCATTTCTGCTACAAAACAGCATGGAAATCCTCCCACTAAGGGGGTCAGGACACACTCCACCAGAGCAGCCTCAACCTCTGCAGCTTTCCTCAGAGGAATCCCCACCAGAGACATCCTTGTGGCTGCCACCTGGACATCTGTTCACACTTTTACCAAGCATTACCACCTGCCTCTATTCTCCAAATCCAGGGCAGTGTTTGCCTCTGCAGTCTTGCAGGGCATCCTAGCCATCCCCTAGTTTCCTTGACTGCCTCCACCCTTTTCCTCAGCTTTTGGAATCAACCCAAATGTGATGACTGCAACAGTGAAACACCAAGAACGTAGTACAGTTGTGTACACTTGCCATAAATGTAGATGTTCAAGTGTATTCACTGTTGCTGTCTTGGCTTCCCTCCCTCCATCCCCCTTTTTTTCTCTTTCTCCTTTTATTACCATTATGACTTGTTCTTTGCTTACAAGGGACGTACTGGTATTTATTTTCCACTGGTGGGGTTCTTCCACCAGAACCTGGCCTCCTACTTGAGGGCTCCTGACAGGTTAGGGCAAGAAAAACTGATGTAATGGCATCGGCTGCCTTACTTTATTCTACTGACGACCTGACGTCAGTCCTCAAGTGACAGCAACCGATGCAGAAATACTAGTCTCTGGCATTTGGACCGGACGAGCGCTGCCCTGGCAGGGATAACCCAAATGTGATGACTGGAACCGTAAATACACTCTAACATCTACATTTATGATAAGTGTACACAACTGTACTTTTTTCAGTCCCTCAGAAAATGCTAAGTGGAGTTACAGAAGGATGTTCTTCATCCCACATTGCTGCAGTCCTAACACTTGGGTAGTCCGCTGTCCCAGTCGGCCCGAATACCAAAGTATAAGGCTGACGTCGGTCAGGGCGCATTAGTCTGACGTCAGGACGTCAGGGTACAAATGCGCATGACCGACGTCATATCCTCAGTCTTTTTTGCCGCATGGTCCGATGCAGAAGCAGTTTTGCAAGTGCAGGTTGGCGTTCTGAGATTTTCCGAAGTCGGAGTTTCAGACCGAATCCAAGTTGGCTAAGTACCCCGTTGGGGAATATTTTGTTTTTTTCTTGCCTCAGTATTTTACCGGATGTCAGAAAAAGTGAATAACTGTATTTCTTGTGGGAAACAGATACCTCATAGGGATTACCATACCTTGTGTATACCTTGCTTAGGGCCTGAGCACGGCGTTGTTGGCTGTCGCTCTTGTGCTAGATTTAACAAACGCGATAAAGAGAAGATTAGATTGTGCCAGGTTAGTTTTGGGAAGCGGTGTAATTATAAAATGCCGCCGGATGCTCCGGCGCCGCTTCAAAAAGCGCAAGGACAAAACAGCAAAGCCTAGGCTGGAAGAACCGTCCGTGCCGGACGTCGGTTCTTTAGAGGGCTCGGTGGAGCCAGAGGTTCAGCCAGAAATTTCTTTGGAATCCCAGGGAGAGACTTTATTGCTACAAGATGTGACCTCTCAGGAGGTAGGCCAGGCGAAGGGGCTTCTCAGGTAGCTGTTCTTCCCTCCCTTCCTAAGGTGGTTAGGCCCTCCTGCTGTTTCCAAGGCTTCTCCCAGGGCAGGCCAAGTTTTGTTTCAGGTGTTACCCTAGTTCTTCAGGGTCTGTACCTAAGAAGCATATGCTTAAGATGGCAGAAGATTTGATTACAATGATTAGAGGTTCTATGCCCCTCTTGATAAGAGGCCTAGGGTGGAACCTGAGCTTGGGAGTTATGAGCAGTGTTCGGATGCTTCTGAGTCTTCGGCTGAAGACTTGCCGGAGTATTCCCTTACTCTGATTCTGATGTGGATGATTCTACTCCTTCTGCTTCTCCTCCTGAGGATTTTTCATTTTCAGAGACTCTTCATTCCATGAGGGAGCATTTTAAATGGGAAGGTCAGGATTTCTCTGATTCCAGGAAAAGGCTTAGGGAATTTTTGTTTCTACCCCAGCATAGGCCTTTAGCTATACCTCCTGTTCTAGATGTGGTGGAGGATGTTTTTGCAGAGGCTTCTCTGAACCCTGATTCTTTGCCTCCTGCTCCAGTTAAACCGGATAGATATTATAGGGTGCCTGAAGCTCATAAGTATCTTTTTAAGAGTCCTAGGGCAGACCCAGAAACTGTTTCACAGGGGCCTAAAGGTGTTAAGGCTTCTGTTAAAAATCCTGTTCCTCTGGATAAAGAGGCAAGGGCTTTGGATAGATGGGGAAAGAAAGTGTATACTTCTTCCACTTTGGCCATGAGAGCTTTGAATTGCCAGTTTCACATGTTGAAATATCAAAATTATCTCCTTTCACAATTAAAGTCTAAGGTAGATGCTTTGGCGGAAGGTATTGAGTGTAAAGAGTTGCAGGATTTAGTTCATGTTTCTGAACAGGTGGGTAAGCATTCTTTGCAATGTGGTTTTGATGCTGTGCAGGCCTCTTCGAGGGTGGCTGCCACTGGTTCGGTTCTTCGCAGGCACGCCTGGCTGAGGGATCAGAATTTAGCTGAGCATGTGAAGACAAGGATTTTAGATGCTCCTTTACAATCTGATGTGTTGTTTGGTTCGCCTGTGGAAGCAGTTCTTAAGAAAATGGAAGACAAGGCTAAGTCTATGCAGACTGTTAAAGATTTTTTGCAGGTTCAGCCTCCAAGTTTAGTAGAAATTGGCCTACCAAGGGGTGGACATATCCTGCTTATGATTCCCAGTCTAGGGGTAGGTCTAGACGTGGTAGGGGCAGAGCTCAAGGTTCTTTTAGGCCTAGAACAGGAGTTCACCTGCTCAGTCTTCTGGTGAGGGCAGGGGTCAGTCCTTTCGTAAACAGACCCAATGACCTGCCTTTTCAGCTGCCAGAATCTTCTCGTCTGGCAGCACCTTTGGGAGGAAGGTTGGCACTCTTCAAAGAAAACTGGAGTTTAATTACCCAAGACAGATGGGTATTGGATATCATTCACCACGGTTACAGGTTTTATTTCCATACCTTGCCTCCTTTCAAAGGCATGCCAGACATTCCTCCTCAGCAAAGGAAAGAGGCTCACAGGCAAATTTCTCTGTTGCTCCAAATAGGGGCCATTCAGCGGTTCCTGTGCCAGAAAGGGGCCTAGGATTTTATTCTCGCCTGTTCCTAGTACCAAAAAAGGGGAACACGTGGAGACCAATTTTGGATCTGTCTATCCTCAACACTTATCTGGACATTCCCAAGTTCAAAATGTTGACGTTACAACAGCTTTTACCTATGCTGGGCAAAGATCACTGGATGGTAACTTTGGATCTCAAGGAAGCTTACCTTCATGTTCCTATCAGACTAATTTGCAGGAAGTATCTGCGTTTTCGAGCTGGGAATTCTCATTATCAGTTCTCTGCATTGCCCTTTGGCTTATCTACTGCCCAGAGTATTCACAAAGGTTCTGGCTCCAGTGATAGCTTTCTTCAGGCTAAAAGGAATACAAATCTATCCTTATTTGGACGACTGCCTGCTTCTGGCTCAAGGAAAGGACGTGCTTCTTCAGCATTTGGAATATGTGATAGCAGTGCTAAGATGCCTAGGGTATTCTGTGAGCGAAATAAAGTCCAGTCTAGTACCCTCTCAAGACATGTGCTTTCTGGATGTGAGACTGAATACAGCATCCCAGATGGCCTTTTAACCCCGGACAAACAAAAGAATCTTTCACTTTACTTCCATCAACTGTCTCATCAGTCCGGGCTGACTGCAAGGACAGTCCTTCAAGCCTTAGGGTTCATGGCATCTTGTATTCTGGTACTTCCCAATGCCAAACTGCATATGAGGAAGCTACATTGGTATCTCAAAATGTATGGACACAGCACTGCCAGGATTTGGACACTGTCATTGAATAATACCTTGCATTCAAAAGGAATTTTTGTGGTGGGCTCAGGAATGTCACCTAAACAAGGGACTCTCTGTGACCCGGCCAGAGGCGAGTCAGATTCTAACGACAGATGCCTCAGACACAGCTGGGGGAGCTCATCTGAATGGAAAGTGGATACAAGACAAGTGGCCTGCCAGACTGCAGCATCTACATATCAACATGAAGGAGATGTTAGCAGTCCAGTTTGCATTACTGGCTTTCAAGGATTTACTTCTTCCAGGGCAGGTGTTGATTCTAACAGACAACACAACTGTCATGTGGTACATCAACAAACAAGGGGGAACACATTCTTATCCTCTATGCAGGCAAGCAATGATTTTGTGGGAGACTGCGTTAAGCTTGCAACTGAATCTTCAAGCAAGGTTTCTACCAGGAGCACAGAACACCTTAGCAGATGTGTTAAGCAGGCAAATCATGGATCCCCACGAGTGGAAACTGGATCTTCATGTATTTCAGACATTGACAGTGTCCTGGGGAACTCCAGACATAGATCTGTTCGCTTCCCCACTAAACCACCAGCTGCCAAAGTTTTGCACGAAAAGGTTTCATCACACAGCCTGGAAAGTGGATGCTCTTTCTTTCAGTTGGGAAAATCTTCATGTGTATGCCTTTCCACCTCTGCCTCTCCTCCCAAAGGTACTCCTAAAGGTCAGACAGGACAAGCCAAGGATGATTTTAATAGCTCCCGATTGGCCTCGGCAGCACTGGTACCCATTGCTGAGGAGTCTGGTAAGGAAGCCTCCATGGCCCTTACCTTTGATTCCACACCTATTGTCTCAAAAGGACGGGCATCTACTCAATGTCAAGCTTCACTCGCTTCATCTAACAGCCTGGCATATTCTGTTTTGAACCATAGCAGGTCTCAGCTTCCTCAAGTTTTGAATGTGATTATGGAAGCCAGAAGACCTAGTACAAGGAAAGTGTACGCAGGAAAATGGAAGAGATTTTTATTTTGATGTGCAGCAAAGGATTTGGATGTTTCTGAGCCAAATTTGAGTGTGGCTCTTCAATATCTTACTGAGTTATTGGACAAAGGTTTGTCTTTCTCTTCCATTAAGATTCATGCTGCAGCAATTTCAGCTCACTATGATTGTGACCCACCATTGTTTTCTCATCCTTTGTTTAAGCAATTTCTTAGAGGGGCAAAGAATATAAGACCCCCGTGAGCTCCTACTCCTGCTTGGGACCTCAATTTTGTGTTGGAGAAACTTACTCTACAACCTTTTGAGCCTGCGGCTACTGCTGAATTGAAATACTTGTCATGGAAGACTGCTTTTTTGTTGGCCATTACTTCTGCAAGAAGGGTTTCTGAATTGCAGGCCCTTATGGCGGTTGAGCCTTTTTGATTTTCCATAAGGATAGGGTATCATTACGCACTAATCCTTCCTTTATGCCTAAGGTGGTCTCTAGTGTGGCTTTAAACCAAACTATTCATTTGCCCACTTTTTATGCAGATCCCCAAAATAAGGGGAAAAGATTTTGCACACTTTAGATGTACACAGGCAGTTGCGTTATTATTTAAGCAGGACTAAGGATTTTAGGCAGTCTCAGCAGTTGTTTGTTTCTTTTGCTTTGAGTTCTCAGGGCAAGCCTGTGTCAAAACAAACTATTTCTAAGTGGATTGGGTTTTGCATTGCATTTTGTTATTCCCATCATGGCAAGGAGATTCCAGCTGGGATCAGGCCTCATTCCACTAGGGCTACTGCCACTTCAACAGCATTTCTAAGGGGGGTGGCAACTAAGGATATTTTGGAGGCAGCTACTTGGAGTTCAGTGCATACTTTCTCTAAGCATTACCACCTTCCTCTCTACTCTAAATCTAAGGCTGGTTTTGCCACGGCTATTTTGCAGGGCATGTTGTCAGCTCCAGCTTCTTTATGATTTGCCAGCCTCCCTTACCTCTGCTTTGGGATTCTACCCAAGTGTTAGGACTGCAGCAATGTGGGATGAAGAACATAGTACAGTTTTGTACCTACCATAAATGTAGATGTTCGAAGATCCACATTGCTGCAGTCCAATTTACCCTCCCTCCTTCCCCTCTGTGTTTAGGGGTGGTTGTGTGGGTGGGTTGTACTTTTGTAAATTGTATATATTGTATATATATATTTGGTACAGGAGTGTTTGGTGTTTTTTGGTTTTGGCCTTATCTTTTTAGGGTCTTCTGACATCTGGGGCAAGAAAAGACTGAGGATATGACGTCTGTCATGCGCATTTGTACCCTGACGTCCTGACGTCAGACTAATGCGCCCTGACCGACGTCAGCCTTATACTTTGGTATTCGGGCCGACTGGGACAGCGGACTTCCCAAGTGTTAGGACTGCAGCAATGTGGATCTTCGAATATCTACATTTATGGTAGGTACAAAACTGTACTTTTCCAGAACCTGCAGTCATTCCTCCTGTTTTGGTCAGCTTTAGAGGAGTTGTTGCTGCCAGCAGTTTTCTTGATGTTCTTCGTGTTTCACTTGCAATCATCACACTTGGGTTATTTGTTTGCAGGTAGCCCGCAGTTGGCCCGAATACCAGTGTCTTGGGATTTCTGCGTCAGATGCTGTCACCTCTTACATGACGTCAGGTCGTTAGGGGTTTAAAACATGCAGTTGACGCCATTACATCAGTCTTTCTTGCCGAGAAGAAGACCAAAGCAGTTCGCAAGTGCCCGTTGACCGCTACCTTAAATTTTCTCTCTCGAGTTTGACCTGAAGTCTTCTAAAGCTAAGTACCCCGTTGGGGATTCTTTTTTTCTTCCTCTAACCAATATCAGAAAAAAAACAATTGTCTTGCCTATGGAAAGCAAATACCTCAGTTTTTCATTCTTACTGCGTCACTTGTTTAGGCCCAGACCACGACGTCCCTAGCTGCCGGTGTTGTGCCTTGCTTAACGCCCTAACCATTCATTGTTGCGCTGTTTTTGTAGCTAAATTCTTTTGCTTTCATTTGCAGTATTCCAAAATTGCTTAGGTAAGCCATCCAACTACCGATCTTCCGAAAAATCGCAGAGACAGACCGCATATCTCAAAAACTGTCTATGCTTCCATTAAGCTTATCACCAGTCCGCTGGTACTCAATGAGCTGCCTTTACCAGCCCCTGATGCCTGCTTCTACAGATTTGTAGGCCTCTGCTGAGACCCATTCGGAGTCCAGTATGCCACGAGATGCTTCGACTATGGAGCCTGCAGATGTCCCTACCTTGGATGGGTCCGGAGCCGCTGTGCAGGCTTCTGAGGGTGTATTCCCACCTACAGATATTCATATTAAACAGACAACTTCATTTCCTACTAAAACTACAGTTTCTCATGCCCAGAGTTTGCACTATGCCTAGAAAACATATGTCCAAAGCGCATGCTCATCCTCCCATGCCACAAAAAACAATGCTTAGAATGGCTGAAGACTTTATTGCTCTTAATTAGCGGAAGCCAGCCTTTCCCTGCCAAAAGACAAAGAATTGAATTTCCTTCTGATTCTACAATCCTGGAGTCTGATGACTCTGACCCTTCTGATTACCAGGACCATACCCCTTATCTACCTATGAGGATTAAGATGCAGAGAAATCCATTCCCTCTGCCTCTCCTCCAGAGGATTTCTCTTTTGGCGAAGCCTTGCATACCTTGAGAGCATTTCCACTGGGAATGCCAGGACTATCCTCAGTAGAAAGAGACTCTGGGAATTTTAAGATTTGGCTCAGCACATGCCTCTAGCCGAGCCCTCCTGTTCTGGATATTGTAGACTGTTTTCCTGGGAGTCCAGTTTTACTCCTGACACCTTACCACCAGCTCTTAGAAAACCTGACTGGTACTAAAGAGTACCTGATTCTCATAAATTTCTCTAAGAATCCTACTGCGGATCCAGAGACAATTTCCCAGGGACCTAAAGGCATTAAGGCTACTACAGCCAAAAGCCCCACCTCTTCTGACGGATTCTAGAGCTTTAAACAGATGGAGTAAGAAGGTATATACCTCTGCAACTCTTGCCATCAGGGCTTTGAATTGCGAGTTTCACATGTTGAAGTACCAGCAACATATTATGGAACTAATTAAACAAAAAATGGTATTGCTCCCAGATTGTGCAGAAAAAGATTTACAAGAGTTCATGCGTTCTGCAAACCAAGTTGTTAAACATACTTTGATATGTGGGTTTGATGCCTTAGAAGCATCTTGAAGGGCTGCTGTCACTGGTTCTTTACTGAGAAGGCAAGCTTGGCTAAAAGAACAAGTCTTGCCTGACTATGTCAAAGCAAAATTACTAGATGCTCCATTAAATCAGGAGCATGCATTTGGCACAAAAGCAGAAGTTACTAAAAAGATGGAAGAAAAAGCTAAATCTGTGCAAACAGTCAGATTTCTTACAGGTGCAGCCACCTAGATTCAGTAGGCATTGGGCTTCAAAAAACGGATCCATTCCAGTCCCCCGCAGGCCTTCAGTCCAAACCCAGGGGAAACAGATCACCAAGACTACAGTCTCAGGGTATGCAGAGATCTAAACAATGGAGTGTTTCCACCTCAAAACTCGGGAGTGATAAGCCACCCCCTTATGGCAAAGGTTTACAATGACTTTCCAATTATCCTTCCAAACCATGTCCAAGTACTTGCGCCCCTAGGAGGAAAGCTCGCCCTTCATGCAAACAACTGGATGGCCATTACTCAAGACTGATGGGTTCTAAACATTTTATCTCTGGGATACAGATTCTACATCCACTCACTGCAAACACCAAGTGGTTGCCAGACCTTCCTCCAAACTAGTGGACAGAGGCTCAAAAGTAAGTACTTTCCCTTCTCCATATCAGGACTGTTCAACCCTGTTCCAGTAGAACAAAGTGGACTGGGTTTCTACTCCAGACTGTTCCTGGTGCCCAGAAAAGACAGCTCTTGGCACCCTATCCTGGATCTATCTGTTCTCAACACCTTTCTGCTGGTCCCAAAATTCAAGATGCTTCCACTGTAACAGCTTCTTATGCTAGACAAGGATGCCTGGTTAGTCACCCTAGACTTAAAAGAAGCTTCTCTGCACATCCCCATAAGGGAGTCTTGCAAGAAATATCCACGTTTCTGGCAGGCTGTATGCACCATCAGTTCTCATCACTTCTCTTTGGCTTATCTACTGTGCCCAGAGTATTCACAAAATGCCAGGCTCCAGCCATTGCATACTGCAGGCAGAGAAATATTAAAATCTACCCATACTTGGACGATTGCCTGATTCAGGTGGACAGTCATATTGCAACTTCAGTATCTGGCATTTGTAAAAAGACTTCTAACTTCACTGGGATACGCCATCAACAAAAAGAAATCACAACTGGTGCCCAGCCAACAAATTGTATTCCTGGGAGCAAGCTTGAACGCAACTTGCCAGATCACATTCCTCACTCCAGAAAAGCAGGTCCACCTGACCAACTATTTCATACTAATGGCCAACAAAACCCAGCTACCTGCAAGGAAAATACTGCAAGCCCTAGGGTTCATGGCCTCATGCATTCTGCTAATTCCATATGCAAGACTGCATATGAGGAAACTCCAGTGGTACTTGAAAAGTCTCTGGTGTCAGCACTCTCAGGACCTGGAAACTGATTCCTATCATACCCTAAGGGCAGAGTTCCTTTGGTGGGCAGAAGCATGCAACCACAAGGGACTTCCTTTCACTCCACCCCTCGCCGCCCAAGCCCTGACAACAGACTCATCAAACTATGCATGGGGGGCTCACATGGCAGGCAAATGCATTCAGGGGAAATGTAGCCCAGAACAAATTCCTCTGCATATCAATCAATAAGATGCCAGCTGTACAGAATACACTGACAGTCTTTGAATAACTTATCCTTCCAGGACAGCTCCTGATGCAGACAACACCACAGATGTGGTACATAAACAAGCAGGGCGGGACTCTGCAGGTAGGCCATGGCTCTGTGGAACACAGCCTTGAGCATCCAAGTGCACCTACAAGCTCTATTCCTGCCATGCAAGCAAAATTCACTGGCAGACTACTTAAACAGAAATCTACTGGACCCTCACGAGTGGAAACTGCAACCCAACTCATTCAAACGTCTAACCCAGAAGTGGGGAACTCCAGAGGTGGACCTTTTTGCCTCCCCCCAAAACCACCAGTTGAACAAATTTTGCACCAGGAACCCTCACAGCAGAGCCTGGAAGGTGGACTCCCTATCCTTTACATAGGAAAACCTCTCATTTTATGCCTTTCCTCCTCTGCCCTCCTCTCAAAAGTACTACTCAAGATCAAACCGGACAAACCACGGGCAGTCCTTATTGCACCAGACTGGCCACGCCAGCACTGGTACCCACTCCTACTCAGTCTGACAGCAGTGCCACCTTGGCACCTACATTAGAAATCATCTCTGCTGTCTCGGCAAGAGGGACAGATTTTGCATCCACAGCTGCAAACCCTAAACCTTGCAGCCTGGCTTATCCCATGAATACACCACTAGCATCCCTCAGCAAACAGGTGCTGGACGTCATCCTTGAGGCCAGAAGGCCTAGTACTAGGAAGTCTTATGCTGAAAAGTGGAAAAGATATTTTTCTTGGTCGGTCTCAAGGAAAGGACACAACTGTGCCCAACTTACCTAAAATCCTTGATTACCTAGCAGAGCTGCTCCACAGAGGCCTACCCTTCTCATCCATTAAGATTCATGCTTCTGCCATCTCAGCTCATTATTATACTGAACCTCCTCTCTCTTCTCACACTCTCATCAAGCAGTTCCTGAGAGGAGCTTACAGTTTAAGGCCCCCTAGGAGAGCTTCCACCCCGGCCTGGGACCTTCAACTTTGTACTGGAAAAGCTCACGCTTCCCCTTTTTGAACCTTCTGCTTCAGCAGAGTTAAAATTCTTCTCTTGAAAAGTAGCCTTATTTCTAGCTATTACTTAATCAAGAAGAGTGTTTGCGTTACAGGCACTAATGGCGATGGAGCCTTTCATTATTTTCCATGCTGAAAAGGTTTCCCTCAGGACTCACCCTTTATGCCCAAGATGGTATCTAGTTGACTTTAAATTAATCCATCCATTTGCCAACCTTTTTCCCTAATCCTCAGAATAGAGGAGAAAGGATCCTGCACTCCTTGGATGTGCACACAGCTCAGGTTCTACCTTGACAGGACTAAGCCTTTCAGAAAATTTGACCAGCTACTAGTCAGCTTTGCTACAGTGGAAGAGGGCAAGGCCATTTTGAAGCAAAACATTTCCAAATGGATAGCACACCACAGCCATTTCTGCTACAAGCACCATGGAAACCCTACCCCACAGGGGAAGGCCTCATTCCACTAGGGCTCCCTCAAACTCTACAACTTTTTTCAGGTGAGTCCCTACCCGGGACATCCTGGAAGCTGCAAGCTGAAGTTTTGCACACACCTTCACCAAGCATTACCACTTACCTATCTTTTCCAAATCCAGAGCAGGATTTGCCACAGCAGTCTTCCAAGGCCTGCTAGCCAGCCCTACTACTTTTTGACTGCCTCCACCCTTCAGCTTTGTGAATCGACCAGTGTGTGATGACTGCAACAGTGAAACACTAAACTTAATACAGTTGTGTACACTTACCATAAATGTAGATGTTAGTGTATTCACTGTTGCAGTCCTGGTTACCCTCCCTCCAGCCCCTTGTCTTTCTGTACTTTCTACCTATCCTCTTTTGGCCACATCTTATGGAAATGGTTTTTACTTTTTACTGGAGGTGTATTGCACACCATTTGATTGCTTCCCATTTTGGGGGCTCCTGACATCTGGGGCAAGCAAAACTGATGTAATGGTGTCGGCTGCATGTTTTATACCCCCTGACTACCTGACGTCATGGATGAGGCGACAGCATCTGACGCAGAAATCCCAAGTGTGATGACTGCAACAGTGAATACACTCAAACATCTACATTTATGGTAGCTGTACACAACTGTGCTTTTCTTTTGCACAGTTCACTACTCATTGTTTGCAATGTGCACGAGTCTGATGCTACTTCTAGGGCTACGGCCAATGTACTGTTTTAAGGAGGTTTTGCATTTTTGGATACTCAAACCCTTCCAGAAGATTTTAAACACGAGATTTTAAATTCTCCCTTGTAGAGTTAGTTTGGCACTTCTGCAGATGTTAGCAAAACATGTGATGAAAGGCAATATGATCCAGGGAATCTTAAGATTTTCAGCCCTGGGTTTCCAGGCTATCCAAGGGATTTTCTTTTCTTTCATTTTTGACAGAAAACAAAATGCTTTGCATCAGCAGAAGACTGATAGACATTTAGAAAGGAATGGCAAGGAGTTTTCAAAAGGTTTCTACCCTCCTAAAACCAAGGGTAGTCCAGTATGCCTGGCTGTTAAAGGACATTGTAACCTACTCCCCACCCTGGCCCCCTTTTTCTTCCAGAAAGTCTGTCTTCATTTTTCTGTTTGGAACAGATTGCTCCAGACAAATGGGGTCTTAATATCATTCATCGGGGTTAAAGATTGGCAGTAGGAGGCAATTGCATCTTTCCAGGGGGTCACTCCTAATCCTCCAGATCAGGCTGTCTTGTTTCCACCTGTTCATCGCATGCAGTCCCAAGGACTGATAAAACCAGATGTTCTTCATGATGTTCTTCATTCCACATTGCTGCAGTCCTAACTATTGGGTAGTCCGCTGTCCAGTCGGCCCGAATACCAAAGTATATGGCTGACGTCGGTCAGGGCGCATTAGACTGACGTCAGTACGTCAGGGTACTAATGCGCATGACCGACGTCATATACTCAGTCTTTTTTGCCACATGGTCCGATGCAGAAGCAATTTTGCGAGTGCAGGTTGGCGTTCTGAAAGTTTCTGAAGTCAGAGTTTCAGACCGAATCAAAGTTGGCTAAGTACCCCGTTGGGGAATATTTTGGTTTTTTTCTTGCCTCAGTATTTAACCGGATGTCAGAAAAAGTGAATAACTGTATTTCTTGTGGGAAACAGATACCTCATAGGGATTACCATACTTTGTGTATACCTTGTTTAGGGCCTGAGCACGATGTTGTTGGATGCCGCTCTTGTGCTAGATTTAACAAACGCACTATTAAGAGAAGGTTAGACTGTGCCAGGTTAGTTTTTGGGAAGCGTTGTAATTATAAAATGCCGCCGGAGGCTCCGGCCCGCTTCGGCCAAAAAGCGCAAGGACAAAGCAACAAAGCCTAGAGTGGAAGAACCGACAGTCCCAGACGTCGGATCTTTAGAAGGCTCAGTGGAGCCGGAGGTTTTGCCAGGTGTTTCTTTGGAGTCTCAGGAGAGACTTTACTGTTACAGGATGTATCCTCAGGAAGTAGGCCAGGCTGAGGGGCTTCTCAGGTGGCTGTTCTTCCCTCTCTTCCTAAGGTGGTTAGAGCCTCCCTTCTGTTTCCAAGGCTTCTTTGAGAGGCAGGCCAAGTTTAACTTCAGTGGGGGTTTCTCCTAGTGCTTCAGGGTCTTTGCCTAAGAAACATATGCTTAAAATGGCAGAGGATTTGATTACTATGATTAGAGGTTCTATGCCCCTCCTGATAAGAGGCCTAGGGTGGAACCTGAGTTTGAGAGTTTTGAGCAATGTTCGAGGCATCTGAGTCTTGCTGAAGACTTGCAGGAGTATCCTCCTTATTCTGATTCTGATGTGGATGATTCTACTCCTTCAGCTTCTCCTCCTGAGGATTTTTCATTTTCAGAGACTCTGCATTCCATGAGGGAACATTTTAAATGGGAAGGTCAAGATTTCTCTGATTCCAGGAAGAGGCTTAGGGAATTCTTGTTTTACCCCAGCATAGGCCTTTAGCTATACCTCCTGTTCTGAATGTGGTGGAAGATGTTTTGCAGAGGCTTCCCTCAATCCTGATTCTTTGCCTCCTGCCCCAGTTAAGCCGGATAGGTACTATAGGGTGCCTGAAGCTCATAAGTATCTTTTTAAGAGTCCTAGGGCAGACCCGGAAACTGTCTCTCAGGGGCCTAAAGGTGTGAAGGCCTCTGTTGTTAAAAATCCTGTTCCTCCTGATAAAGAGGCAAGGGCTTTGGATAGATGGGGAAAGAAAGTGTATACTTCTTCCACTTTAGCCATGAGGGTGTTGAATTGTCAGTTTCACATGTTAAAATATCAGAATTATCTCCTTTCACAATTGAAATCTAAGGTGGATGCTCTGGCAGAAGGTATTGAGTGTAAAGAGTTGCAGGATTTAGTTCATGTGTCTGAACAGGTGGGTAAACATTCCTTGCAATGTGGTTTTGATGCTGTGCAGGCCTCCTCGAGGGTGGCTGCCACTGGTTCTGTTCTTCGTAGGCATGCCTGGTTGAGAGATCAGAATTTAGCTGAGCATGTTAAAACAAGGATTTTGGATGCTCCTTTGCAGTCTGATGTGTTGTTTGGTTCGCCTGTGGAAGCAGTCTTAAAGAAAATGGAGGACAAGGCTAAGTCTATGCAAACTGTTAAGGATTTTTGCAGGTGCAGCCTCCAAGTTTAGTAGAAATTGGCCTACTAAGGGATGGACTTATCCTGCTTATGATTCCCAGTCTAGGGGTAGGTCTAGACGTGGTAGGGGCAGAGCTCAAGGTTCTTTTAGGCCTAGGACAGGAGTTCCCCTGCTCAGACTTCTGGTGAGGGCAGGGGTCAGTCCTTTCGTAGCAGACCCAATGACCTGCCTTTTCAGCTGCCAGTACATTCTCGCCTGGCAGCACCTTTGGGAGGAAGGCTGTCTCTTTTCAAAGAAAATTGGGATTTAATTACCCAAGACAGATGGGTTCTGGATATCATTCACCACGGTTACAGGTTTTATTTCCATACCATGCCTCCTTTCAAAGGCATGCCAGACATTCCTCCTCTACAAAGACAAGAGGCTCACAAGCAAATTTCTCTGTTGCTCCACATAGGGGCCATTCAGCCAGTTCCTGTGCCAGAAAGGGGCCTAGGATTTTATTCTCGCCTGTTCCTAGTACCGAAGAAGGGGAACACGTGGAGGCCAATTTTGGATTTATCTATCCTCAACACTTATCTGGACATTCCCAAGTTCAAAATGTTGACGTTACAACAGCTTTTACCTCTGCTGGGCAAGGATCACTGGATGGTAACTTTAGATTTCAAGGAAGCTTACCTTCATGTGCCTATAAGACTAAGTTGCAGGAAGTATCTGCGTTTCGAGCTGGACATTCTCATTATCAGTTCTCTGCATTGCCCTTTGGCTTATCCACTGCCCAGAGTATTCACAAAGGTTCTGGCTCCAGTGATAGCTTACTTCAGGCTAAAAGGAATTCAAATCTATCCTTACTTGGACGACTGCCTGATTCTAGCTCAAGAAAAGGAAGACCTTCTACAGCATTTGGATTATGTCATAGCAGTGCTAAGATGCCTAGGGTATTCTGTGAACGAAATAAAGTCCAGTCTAGTACCCTCTCAAGACATGTGCTTTCTGGGTGTGAGACTGAATACAGCAGCCCAGATGGCCTTTTAACCCCGGACAAACAAAAGAATCTTTCCAGTTACTTCCATCAACTATCTCTTCAGTCCGGGCTGACTGCAAGGACAGTCCTTCAAGCCTTAGGGTTCATGGCATCTTGTATTCTGGTGCTTCCCAATGCCAAACTGCATATGAGGAAGCTGCAATGGTATCTCAAAATGTATGGACACAGCACTGCCAGGATTTGGACACTGTCATTCAAATAATACCTTGCATTCAAAAGGAATTTTTGTGGTGGGCTCAGGAATGTCACCTAAACAAGGGACTCTCTGTGACCCGGCCAGAGGCGAGTCAGATTCTAACGACAGATGCCTCAGACATTGCTTGGGGAGCTCATCTAAATGGAAAGTGGATACAAGACAAGTGGCCTGCCAGACTACAGCATCTACATATCAACATGAAAGAGATGTTAGCAGTCCAGTTTGCATTAATGGCTTTCAAGGAGTTACTTCTTCCAGGGCAGGTGTTGATTCTAACAGACAACACAACTGTCATGTGGTACATCAACAAACAAGGGGAACACATTCTTACCCATTGTGCAGGCAAGCAATGATTTTATGGGAGACTGCGCTCAGCTTGCAACTAACTCTTCAGGCAAGGTTTCTGCCGGAGCACAGAACTCCTTAGCAGATGTGTTAAGCAGACAAATCATGGATCCCCACGAGTGGAAACTGGATCTTCATGTATTTCAAAATTGACAGTGTCATGGGGAACTCCAGACATAGATCTGTTCGCTTCTCCACTAAACCACCAGCTGCCAAAGTTTTGCACAAAGAGGTTTCTTCACACAGCTTGGAAAGTGGATGCTCTTTCTTTCAGTTGGAAAAATCTTCATGTGTATGCTTTTCCACCTCTGCCTCTTCTCCCAAAGGTGCTTCTAAAGGTCAGACAAGACAAGCCAAGGATGATTTTAATAGCTCCAGATTGGCCTCGCCCGCACTGGTACCCATTACTGAGGAGTCTGGTAAGGAAGCCTCCATGGCCTTTACCCTTGATTCCACACCTGTTGTCTCAGAGGGACGGTCACCTGCTCAATGTCAAGCTTCAATCTCTTCATCTAACAGCCTGGCATATTCTGTTTTGAAAGACAGCAGGTCTCAACTTCCTCAACAAGTTTTAAATGTGATTATGGAAGCCAGAAGACCTAGTACAAGCAAAGTGTACAGAAAAATGGAAGAGATTTTTATTTTGGAGTGCAGCAAACAATTTGGAGATTTCTGAGCCTAATTTGAGTGTGGCTCTTCAATATCTTACTGAGTTATTGGACAAAGGTTTGTCTTTCTCTTCCATTAAGATTCATGCTGCAGCAATTTCAGCTCACTATGATTGTGACCCACCATTGTTTTCGCATCCTTTGTTCAAGCAATTTCTTAGAGGGGCAAAGAATATAAGACCCCACGTAGAGCTCCTACTCCTGCTTGGGATCTCAATTTTGTGTTGGAGAAACTTACTCTACAACCTTTTGAGCCTGCGGCTACTGCTGAATTGAAATATTTGTCATGGAAGACTGCTTTTTTGTTGGCCATTACTTCTGCAAGAAGGGTTTCTGAGTTGCAGGCCCTTATGGCGGTAGAGCCTTTTTGATTTTTCATAAGGATAGGGTATCTTTACGCACTAATCCTTCCTTTATGCCTAAGGTGGTTTCTAGTGTGGCTTTAAACCAAACTATTCATTTGCCTACTTTTTATGCAGATCCCCAAAATAAAGGGGAAAAGATTTTGCACACTTTAGATGTACACAGGCAATTGCGTTATTATTTGAGCAGGACTAAGGATTTTAGGCAGTCTCAGCAGTTGTTTGTTTCTTTTGCTTTGGGTTCAGGGCAAGCCTGTGTCAAAACAAACTATTTCTAGGTGGATTGGGTTTTGCATTGCATTTTGTTATTCCCATCATGGCAAGGAGATTCCAGCTGGAATTAGGCCTCATTCCACTAGGGCTACTGCCACTTCTACAGCATTTCTAAGGGGTGGCCACTAAGGATATTTTGGAGGCAGCTACTTGGAGTTCAGTGCATACTTTCTCTAAGCATTATCACCTTCCTCTCTACTCTAAGTCTAGGGCTGGTTTTGCCACAGCTATTTTGCAAGGCATGTTGTCAGTTCCTGCTTCCTTATGATTTGCCAGCCTCCCTTACCTCTGCTTTGGGATTCTACCCAATAGTTAGGACTGCAGCAATGTGGAATGAAGAACATAGTACAGTTTTGTACCTACCATAAATGTAGATGTTCGAGGATCCACATTGCTGCAGTCCAATTTACCCTCCCTCCTTCCCCTCTGTGTTTTAGGGTGGTTGTGTAGGTGAGGTTATATTCTGGTAATTTTGTATATATTGTACATATTTTTGGTGCAGGTATGTTTGGAATTTTTGGTTTTGGCCTTAGCTTTTCAGGGTCTTCTGACATCTGGGGCAAGAAAAGACTGAGGATATGACGTCGGTCATGCGCATTAGTACCCTGACGTACTGACGTCAGTCTAATGCGCCCTGACCGACGTCAGCCATATACTTTGGTATTCGGGCCGACTGGACAGCGGACTACCCAATAGTTAGGACTGCAGCAATGTGGATCCTCGAACATCTACATTTATGGTAGGTACAAAACTGTACTTTTCACTGTTGCAGTCATCACATTTGGGTTATCTGCTTGCAGTAGCCGTCAGTTGGCCTCATTAACAGTCTTGGGTCCTGTGTCAGTTGCTCTCTTCCGTGAAGTCAGGTCGTCAGGGGTATAAAACATGCAGCAAACGCCATTACGTCAGTCTTTCTTGCCGTACGGTGCCCGAAGCAGTTAGCAAGTGCTGGTCGGCCAACTCCTGAAATTTTCGTTTTTGAGTTTCAGAACCGAAGTCTTCAACTAAAAGCCAAGTACCCCATTGGGGAAACTTTCTCTTGCTCTAAACCGATGTCAGTAAAAGTAAATAATTGCATTTCTTGTAGAAAGCAAATACCTTCTAAAGATTTTCATTCGTACTATATTCCTTGCCTAGGCCCTGACCGCGACGTACCTCGCTGTCGGTTTTGTGCCTTATTTAAACCTCAAACTATCCATAGTCTGTATATTTTTGCTTCTAAATATTTTGGTGCTCTGTTCAATTATCCTATGTCTTCGAAAGATAAAGGCAGAGATAGGTTGCCGAGGTCCAAAGCTGCCGACTACGCTTCTAAGCCAGTCGCCAGTTTGCCGGTACTCAGTGAGGCACTTTCACTGCCCCTGTTACCTGCTACTTCATATTCGCAGGCCTTTAAGACACATTTGGAGTCCGGTATGCTGCAAGATGGTTTAAGTGTGGAACCTGCGGATGTGTCTACCTTGGATGAGTGCGGAGCTGCTGTGCAGGCACTGGCTTCTGATGGTGTATTTAGGCCTACTTACTTGCATATTAAACGGACGCCATCTTCTTCAACGCCTAAAACTCGAACCATGCCTAGAAAATTGACGCCCAGACCACATGGTCAGGCCTCTATGCTTAAAAAACAAAAGAATGGCTAAAGACCTTATTACTTTAATAAGGTAAAGCCAACCTTCCCCCTCTAAGAGACCTAAGACTGAGTTTGCTTATGATACTTCTGACCAGGATTCAGAAATTTCTGTTTCATCTGACCAGGATTTACCGTTATCTACTTATGAAGATTCTGATGCTGAGGACTCAATTCCCTTTGCTTCCCCCCCAGAGGATTTCTCTTTTGGTGAAACCTTGCATACTCTCGGGGAGCATTTACGTTGGGAAAGTTAGGAATTTTGATTCTAAAGAGGCTTGGGGATTTTCTCTTGCCCCAGCACAGGCCTTAAGCCGTACCTCCTGTTCTAAACATTGTGGATGATGCTTTTTCGGAATCCAGCTTGGCCCCTGACTCTCTATTTCCTGCTGCCAGAAAACCTGATAGATATTACAGGGTTCCTGACTCTCTGAAGTTCCTTTTCAAGAATCCTACTGTGGATCCTGAGACCATTTCACAGGGACCCAAGGGCATTAAAGCTACTACTGCCAAAAATCCTACCCCCTTTGACAGAGATTCCAGGGTGCTGGATAGATGGGGTAAGAAGTTATACACTTATGCAACTGTGGCCATTAGGACCTAAACTGCCAGTTTCATATGTTAAAGTATCAGCAGCATATATTGCATTGCTTAAACAGAAAATTATTCCTGATTGTGCTGAAAATAAGGATTTACAGGATTTAATGCCTTCTGCTGAACAAGTTGGAAAACATGCTTTGCAGTGTGGTTTTGATTCACTAGAGGCATCTTGCAGGGCTGCTGTAACTGGGTCTGTACTTAGAAGGCATGCTTGGCTTAAGGAGCAATCCTTGCGAGATCATGTTAAAGCTAAATTACTGGATGCTCCCTTAAATCAGGGCCACCTGTTTGGCAACAAGACAGAAGAAGTTCTTAAGATGGAGGAAAAAGCTAAATCTATGCTAACTGTTAGATTTTTTACAAGTACAACCTCCAAGATTTAGTAAGCATTGCCCTTCTAAGAATTGGTCCTTTCCTGTCTCTTCCAGACCTTCCCAGATCCAGTAGAGCACTCAGGCTTTGGTCACAGGGTACGCACAGGACTAAGCAGTGGGGGACCTCCGCATCCGAATCTGGGAGTAATAAATCTCCTCCCTATGGTAAATTGTCTCAGTGACTACTTTTAAACTTCCAGGCACTTCAACTGACTGCCTCTTTGGGGAGGGAGATTGTTTTACATGCAAAGAACTGGGAACTCATTACCCAGGACAAATGTGTTAAATATAATGTCCCAAGGATACAGATTTCACTTCCACATGTTACCAACCCCAAACGGTTGGCCAGATATACCCCCAAATCAGTGGGCAGAGGCCTAAAAGCAAGTACAGTCTTAAGCATAGGGGCTATGCAGTTGGTACCAGAAGAGGAAAAGGGACAATGTTTCTACTAGAGTTTTTTCCTGGTACCCAGAAAAGACCATTCATGGCGTCCTATCCTGGACCTGTCTATTTTCAACACCTTTTTGGGTGATTCCAAAATTCAAGATGCTGACTCTTCAATTGCTCCTTATGCTAGGCAAAGATGCCTGGTTGGCAACACTAGATTTAAAAGAACCGTACCTGCACATCCCAATCAGGGAATCTTGCAGAAGCTACCTATGCTGTAAAGCAGGCTACACACACTATCCGTTCTCTGCACTGCCCTTTGGCTTATCTACTGCGCCCAGGGTATTCACAAAGTGCCTAGCTCCAGTTATTGCATTTTGCAGGCAAAGAGATATTCAAATATACCCATACCCAGACGATTATCTAATTCAGGCAGAAAGCCAGGACATACTTTTGAGTCATGTGGCCTTTGTACAAAGGGTGCTAACTTGTCTGGGATACACCATAAAAAGATCACACCTGGTACCTTGCCAAGTTATATTTCTGGGAGCAAGCTTGAATACAACTTCCCAGATGGCTTTCCTCACGCCAGAGAAACAAATTCATTTGACAACCTACTTCAAACAAGTGGCCACTAAAACCCTGCGATCTGCAAGCCTTGGGGTTCATGGCCTCCTGCATTCTTCTAATTCCATATGCAAGACTGCATATGAGGAAACTACAGTGGTATCTATAAAGCCTATGGTGTCAACATTCCCAGGATCTAGAAATGATTGTGGTCATACCTTGCCTATGCCTAGAGTTCCTTTGTTGGGCAGAGGCCTGCCACCAAAACAAGGGACTACCTTTCACACTACCCCCCTACCACCCAAACCCTAACAGACTCATTAGACTATACATGGGGGGCTCACTTGGCAGTGAAGTGCATTCAGGGCAAATGGAACCAAAGTCAAATGCACCTGCATATCAATCAAAAAGAAATAGCTGTACAGAATGCTCAGACAGCCTTCAAGGACCACATTCTTCCAGGACAATTAATGGTGAAGACGGACAACACCATTGTTGTGTTGTACATAAACAAGCAGGGAGTACACATTCTTACCCCTTCTGCAGACTAGCCATGGCATTGTGGAACACAGCCTTGAGCTACTAAGTGCATCTACAAGGTCAGTTCCTGCCAGGAAAACTAAATACACTGGCAGACGGACTAAGCAGAGACTTCATGGACCCACAAGAGTGGAAACTGGAACCAAGGATTTTCAACATGTTGACAAGCAAATGGGGGAGCCCAGATATAGACCTGTTTATCTCCCCCCAAAACTATCAATTGGACAAATTTTGCACAAGGACTCCCCACAAACGAGCTTTGAAAGTGGATGCTCTGTCCTTCAGCTGGAAAATTCTGTTTGTTCCTTTCTTCCTCTGCCTCTGCTCTCCAAAGTAGTACTAAAGATCAAACAGGACAAACCAAGGATGATTTTGATTGCACCTGACTGGCCACACCAACACTGGTACCCCCTCTTGCGCAGTGTCTGTTGGCCCCATGGCACCTGCCTCAGACTCCTTCCCTGTTGTCTCAGCAGGAGAACCAGATTCGGCACCCTCCGCTTCAAACTCTGAACATAGCAGCCTGGCTAATTACCTAATCACTCCTTTACCATTCCTCAGTAAACCAGTGATTGGTATCATTTTAGAGGCAAGGAGGCCTAGTACTAGAAAATCTTATGCTGCAAAATGGAAAAGATTTTGTACCTGGAACCAGTCTCCAGGGATGAGTGCAGCAGTACCCAGTTTACCTCAGATTCTACAATTTTTGACTGAAATGCTTCATAAGGGCTTGTCCTTTTCCTCCAAAATTCATGCCTCAGCCATTTCAGCTCATTATAGCACAGAGCCTCCCCTCTTCTCTCACCCACTGCTCAAGCAGTTCCTCAGAGGGGCCAAAAATTTAAGGCAAACAATGAGAGCTCAAACTCCAGCCTGGGACCTTAACTTTGTCTTGGAGAAACTTACTCTACCTACTTTCGAGCCAGCTGTCACTGCATGTTTAAAATTCCTTTCCTGGAAAACAGCTTTCCTTTTAGCAATCACTTCCGCAAGAAGGGTATCTGAATTACAGGTCGTTATGGCAGTGGAGCCTTTCATAATCTTTCATGCGGACAGGGTGTCCCTCAGAACCAATCTCTCCTTCATGCCCAAGGTGGTATCCAGTGTGGCTCCTGATCAGTCCATTCATTTGCCTGCCTTTTTTCCTAACCCACAGAATAAAGGAACTGATACTGCACTCCTTATATGAGCACAGATAACTGAGATTTTACTTGGACAGGATTAAATCTCAAAGGAAATCTGAACTGCTGGTGGCATTTGCTGCAGGGACAGAGGGGAAAGCTATTTCAAAGCAAACCATTTCAAAATGGATAGGCCACTGCATTCATTTCTGCTATAAGCACCATGGAAAACCTATCCCACAGGGCATCGGACCCCATTCAACCATGGCTGCATCTACCTCTACAGCCTTTCTCAGACGCGCCCCTACAAGGGGCATCCTAGAAACTGCTACCTGTAGTTCTGTACATACTTTAACCAAGCATTATCATTTGCCAGTTTTCTCTAAATCCAGAGCTGGTTTAACCACTGCAGTCTTGCAGGGCCTTATAGCTGGTCCTAATTCTAATTAAATTCCTCCTCCCAACCATAGCTTTGGGAATCCACCCAAATGTAATGACTGCAACAGTGAAACACGAAGAACATAGTATAGTTGTGTACACATCATAAATGTAGATGTTTGAGTGTATTCACTGTTGCAGTCCTGGTTACCCTCCCTCCAGCCCCCTTTCTTCTTTTGACTGTACCTCTACTCACTCACTATGCTCAAAAAGCTTTTTGGTGTGTGTGCTTTTTTGTTGGAGGTATATCCTTGTATTATACATTTAATTGCTTTCAATTAGGGGGGCACCTGACATCTGGGACAAGAAAAACTGATGTAATGGCGTCTGCTGCATGTTTTATACCCCTGACATGACGTCATGGAAGAAGGGACAGCAAGTGACGCAAGACCCAAGACTTTTTATCAGGCCGACTGATCGCTACTGCAAGCAGATAACCCAAATGTAATGACTGCAACAGTGAATGCACTCTTACATCTACATTTATGGTAAGTGTACACAACTGTACTTTCCTTGACTGTTTATTGTAGATGTGCAGTTTTGTCTGTTCCTACCGTACATCATTCTACTGAATGTTTGGTTAATTTCCAGGTTGTTACATTATATTTAAAGAATTTTTAAATATAAATGTCTTTTGGTATGTTTGTAATCCCTTCTTATGTTTGTGAACTTTTTTTTTCCTTTTTTGGAAAATCCATTGCAGAATGCTTCTTTCCAAAATATTTTATTACCTGTAACCTGGCACCAAATAGGAACAGTAGCCATACTGGCTTTGTCTACCATTGCACATTGGCTGTTACATGCCTTTGTGGGATGATTAGCTGATGGGCAAGAGTCTGGCTTTGGAAGTGTGACTTGCCTCTGGCTTTATCCCATGCATGTTATCGATTTCTGCAGCAGTGATCCTGTTACTGTAATATATGTTACGATAAGTATACTTGCACAAGTGTACTTGGCCTTTTTAGATGGTATTACTGCGGGTCTACCTGTCATTATTGGAAACCCACTTCGTCGAACTTCTAAACACCAGGACGACTTCACCAAACACTTAATTTCACGAACTCTGAAATCTCTGGAATTTTACTCTGGGAAAAGTAACCACTTGGCCACCATGACTAAACAAATTGAAGTAAATCAAACCCACCCAAGTGGGGTGTCTTGCCCTTCACACCCACCTGCAACTAAATATACCTACTCAGAGATCAGACTACAGCAGGGAAAAGGGCGAAGTTCACTGTGGTGGCAAAGTGGTTACTTTCTGGAGTAAAATTCCAGTGATCAGAGAGTTTGTGAAATTGTGTTAAGCAAAGTCATCCTGGTGTTCAGAAATTCAGTGAAGTAGGATGTTCTTTGTGTTTCACTGTTGCAGTCATCACACTTGGGTTATCTGCTTGCAGGTAGCCCTTATTCGGCCCGAATACCAGAGACTTAGTATTTTTGTCTGATGCTGTCACTTCAGGACTGACGTCAGGTCATCAAGGGTATCAAAACGGGCAGCAGATGCCATTACATCAGTGTCTTGCCTAGTAACCCGAAGCAGAAGCAGTTTTTAAGTGTTAGTAGCCGCTACCTGAATTATCGTTTAAGAATTTAATAATCCTGAAGTTTTCTAAAGCTAAGTAACCCCGTTAGGGATCGTTTTTTCTTGCTCCAACCGATGTCAGAAAAAGTTAACAATTGTCTTGCCTGTGGAAAGCAAATACTTCAGAGATTTTCATTCTTACTGAATCACCTGTTTAGGCCCAGACCACGACGTCCCTCGCTGTCTTTTGTGCCTTATTTAAAGCCCAAACCATTTTCCGTCGGGTTCTTTGTTGCTAAATTCTTTCGCTCTCGCTCTCTGTATTCTGAAATGGCTTCGGTAAGCTGTCCGACTACCGATATTCCAAAAAAATGTAAAGACAGACCGCATAGGTCCAAAACTGCCGACGATGCCTCAGTTAAGCTAGGCGCCAATCTGCCGGCACTCAGTGAGGCACTTTCGCAGCCTCTGATGCCTGCTTCAATGGATTTGCAGTCCTCTACTGAGACCCATTCGGAGTCTGGTATGCCACGAGACTCTTCGACTATAGAACCTGCGGATATCTTTACCTTGGATGGATTCGGAGCCGCTGAGCACGCACTAGCTTCTGAGGCAGTTATTCTCTCATCCTATGTTCGAGTCACACTTTGTAGTTTTGGCTAAACAAAAAAAAAAAAAAAAAAGAGATGTTCTTCGTGTTACCCTGCTGCAGTCATCACACTTGAGTTATCCTGCCATCAGGCGGTCCCGCAGTCGGCCCGAATTCCAAAGTCTTGGTCCAGGCGTCGGTTGCTGTCGCTTCTTCCCTGACGTCAGTGCGTCAGGGGTATACAAGAGGCATCCGACGCCATTTTCTTCAGTCTTTCTTGCCGTGCGGTGCCCGAAGCAGAAGCAGTTCGCAAGTGCCGGTTGGCCGACACCTGAGATTTTCAATTTGAATTTCAGTCCGAAGTCTTCAATATAGCTAAGTACCCCGTTGGGGAACATTTTCTTGCCTCAGTCCGATGTCAGAAAAAGTTAACAATTGCATTTCTTGTGCGAAGCAAATACCTCGTAAGGACTTCCATTCCTATTGCATTCTTTGCCTAGGCCCAGACCATGACGTCACAGGATGTCCTTCAAGGTAGCATCTGCAGTCATAACAAATGGGTTGTCCTGTCGTCAGGCAGCCCTTCGGTCGGCCGGATTCCAAAGTCTGGGTCCGGCTTCGGCTGATGTCGCACTTCACCCGACGTCATCTCTGCTGGTCTTCGGGTATAAAGGAATCAGCCGACGCCATTTTCCTCAGTCTTTCTTGCCGCGTGGCGCCCGAAGCAGAAGCTGTTCGCAAGTGCCGGTCGGTCAGATCCAGAGATCACTACTACCGAATACTGCAAGACTTCTAAAAGCTAAGTACCCCGTTGGGGACTCTTTCTTGCCTCAGCCGATGTCAGAAAAAGTCAATAACTGTTTAACTTGTGGGAAACAAATACCTCATAAAGATTTCCACTCTTACTGTCTGCCTTGCTTAGGCCCAAACCACGACGTAGCAGCCTGTTCGGCCTGTGCTTCCTTCAACCGACGAACGCTTAGGCGTCGGTCGGAGTTTGCTGAACAGTTTTTCGGCTCAGATTTTGCATACATTATGCCGTCGGATCCTCCGACTTCCCAAATTGTTAAACGCAAAGAAAAAGACAGACACTCGCGGTCCGCAGTTTCGGCCGAAACCACGGTTAAGCAAGCCGCGAGTGTCTCTGTTTCGGCCGAAACTGAGAATACCGGTCAATCTTCAGCCGAATCCATGACTACTACTGAGGCTCCTGCTACCTTAGTTGAATCGGCCTCAGAAGTTTTGCCTACTACTGTGGTTCCTAGTGATTTATCAGACACCATCCCTTTGGATGTCTCTACCCCAGCACGTGGTGCTGCTAGGCCTCCTGCAGCCATGTCTATTAGGGCCTTTGCCAGGGCTAAAGCAGCCAAAACTGTTAAATCAGTGCCTGTTAAGCCCCCCTCACACAGGCCCACTTCTAGTTCACAAATGCTTACTCTGGCAGAGGATTTAATATCCTTAATTAGGGGATCCCAATCTCACCCAGACAGGGCCTCTCGGCCACCAGAAAAGAGATCTAGAGCAGAGCCCCCCCGAGCCAATGTCCTCTGATTCTGCGGATGACTCAGACATTACAGACCAGCCAGAGGCTCCTTTGTCTACATATGAAGATTCCGATGCTGAAGAATCCATTCCATCTGCGCCTCCGCCAGAGGAATTTTCCTTTGGGGAAACCTTACATGCCATGAGAGAACAATTCCAATGGCAGGGACAAGATTTCTCAGATTCAAGAAAAAGGCTTAGGACATTTCTGCACTTACCACAACATAGGCCCTTAGCTATACCTCCAGTACTGCCTGTTGTGGATGATGCATTTAATGATGTTTGCACTGCTCCTGATACTTTACCTCCAGCCCCTGCCAAACCAGATAGATTTTACAGGGTGCCAGACACTCATCACCACCTATACAAGGCCCCTCTTGCAGATCCTGAGACTATATCCCAGGGGCCTAAGGCAGTAGCCTCGACCTCAGCAAAAAACCCTACTCCTTCTGAAAGGGAATCCAGGTCCTTAGAGAGATGGTGGAAAAAAGTTTACACCTCTGCTACTCTTTCAGCTAGAGCTTTAAACTGTCAGTTTCATATGATCCAATACCAAGAGTTTATGCTTGATCAGTTAACTAAGAAGCTGTCCTCTGATGACTCCTTAGACAAGAAATATGTTTTAGAAATGGTGAATAACATCCAACAGGTTAGTAACCATTCTTTAAAATGTGGCTATGATGCACGGAGGCTTCATTTAGATCAGCCATGACTGGCACAGTGATGAGAAGACATGCATGGTTGAAAACAGGTCTTGCCGGATCATGTTAAAGCAAAGCTGTTAGATGCTCCTATAGATAAGGCCAGTCTATTTGGTACACCTGCTCAGCAAGTAATGAAGAAAATGGAAGAAAAGGCAAAATCTATACAAACAGTTAAGGATTTCTTACAGGTTCAGCCCCCAAGGTTTAGCAGGAACTGGCCTGCCAAAAATTGGTCCTTTCCAGACTCCTCAAAATCTCAGAGGCAGGAATAGACGCTCTAGAGGCAGAAATCAATCCAGAGGAGGTGCCTACAGAGGACGACAGTGGCAAGGCAATAACCGAAGCACAGACACAACCACTGCCACTACAACAGGACAATCACAGTGACTTGGCTCTAACACCGCCTACCAGGGAGCAAATAGCAGCACCTTTAGGCGGAAAGTTAGCCTTATTTTCGAAAAATTGGCACTGTATCACAAAAGACAAGTGGATTTTGCAAACCATAGACCAAGGCTACAGGTTCCACTTCCACACCTTACCAGTAAAGAGGAATGCCAAACCTACCTCCAAATCAAAAACAGAACCTCTAAAGCAGATAGCAGAATTAACAAAGATGAGAGCTGTGGAAAGAGTACCAATAACAGAACAGGGCAAAGGATTCTACTCCACACTCTTCCTAGTACCAAGAAAAGAGAAAAGTTGGAGACCTATTCTCGACCTGTCCGTCTTAAACACATACATCATTGTCCCAAAATTCAAAATGCTGACCCTACAGCAACTTCTTCCCATGCTGGGCAAGGAGTGTTGGCTGGTAACTCTAGATCTCAAGGAGGCATACCTGCACATCCCCATACGACCAAATTGCAGAAGATACCTCAGATTTCTTGCAGGATCAGAACATTATCAATTCTCAGCATTGCCCTTTGGCTTATCTACTGCGCCCAGAGTATTTGCAAAATGCCTGGCATCAGTAATCGCTCACTGCAGGCTACAGGGAATACAAATTTATCCATACCTGGACGACTGCCTGTTACAAGCGGACAACAAAAGCAAGCTGACAACAGATCTACAAAGAGTCATTTGCTTGCTACAAGCCCTGGGATACACAGTCAATTTACAAAAGTCAAGACTGATACCATCCCAAACAAGAACATTCTTGTGCGGATTTGGACACAGTAAAACAAATGGCATTCCTAACTGCAGGAAAACAAAAACAACTCCCTCTTTACTTCTTGGCATTAACAAAGCAGAACAAACTAACAGCAAGAAAAGTACTGCAGGCCTTGGGCTTCATGGCATCATGCATAATCTTGGTCCCACATGCCAGACTGCATATGAGAAAGCTACAGTGGTACCTAAAGAATTTATGGTCTCAACACAGGCACAGCTTAGAAACCGAAATCCCACTAATCCCATGCCTGAAACAGGAGTTCCTATGGTGGGCTCAAACATGCCAGTCAAACCCAGGCTTACCCTTCCACAACTTTCAAGCAAGCCAAACCATCACAACGGACGCCTCAGACCTAGGCTGGGGGGCACACATGTTGGACAAATGCATACAAGGATTGTGGACTCCAGACCAGCTGCACCTGCGCATAAACCAAAAAGAAATGCTGGCAGTAAAACTAGCAATACAGAAATTGACCATTCCTCAAAGAAGGCCATTTAATAAGGACAGACAACACCACAGTCATGTGGTAGATCAACAAACAAGGAGGCACTCATTCATACCCCCTATGCAGAATGACTCTGGACCTTTGGAATATGGCTCTGAGCTACAACATCCAGTTACAGGCAATGTTTGTGCCGGGAAAAGAAAACACCCTAGCAGACATGTTAAGCAGAACCACCTCGGATGCTCACGAATGGATGCTACACCCGGACATCTTCAAGGCCATCACAAAGAAATGGGGAATGCCACAAATAGACCTATTCGCATCCCCACTCAATCACCAGCTCAAAAATTCTGCACAAGGACATGCCACCCACTTGCATGGAAGGTGGACTCTCTATCCTTCAGTTGGAAAGGCCTGACAGCATATGCATTTCCACCTCTTCCTTTGATGCACAAGGTACTACTGAAAATCAAAGAGGAACGTCCAAGGATAATCCTGATAGCTCCGAATTGGCCAAGACAACACTGGTACCCATTGCTGAGGAGCATATCTCGGGGGAAAATGTGGTCAATACCCCTGATGCCTTTGATGTTAACTCAGAACAACTACAACATCATGCACCCAAACCTGAAAACATTGCAACTGACTGCCTGGAACATCACATAGCAGCAACTAACCCAGACCTATCCCAAAGGTTTTAAGACATTATCCTTGAAGCCTGCAGACCTTCAACAAGAAGGAACTATGCAGGAAAATGGAAAAGGTTTGTCATTTGGAGTACTGAAAGAGGAAAAGATGTGTCGAACATAGATATTGCTAACATCCTGGAGTACTTGGCAGAGCTTCTACATACAGGCCTGTCTTATTCCTCCAAGATACATGCATCAGCTATTTCAGCAGAATACAGCTTCGATCCACCTGTCTTTTCGCATCCTCTACTCAGGCAGTTCCTCAGAGGGATCAAGAATGTAAAACCTCCTAGGAAACCACCATTACCAGCATGGGACTTGAACTTTGTGCTAGAAAAATTGACACTCCCTCCATTTGAACCAGCAGCAACAGCAGATCTTCAACACCTATCATGGAAAACTGCTTTCCTACTGGTAATTACTTCAGCAAGGAGGGTTTCGGAACTACAGGCCTTAATGGCAGTACAACCCTTCCTAATCTTCCATCAAGATAGGGTCTCCATGAGAACTAATCCTACATTTATGCCTAAGGTGGTATCCAGAGTGTCTTTAAACCAGGCAATCCACCTACCTACCTTCTTTCTCAATCCACAGAACAGGGGGGAAAGACTGCTGCATACCTTGGATGTACATAGACAGTTACGCTACTACCTGGACAGAACCAAAGGTAACAGAAAAACTGACCAGCTTTTAGTAGCCTATGCAACAGGAAGGGAAGGAAAAGCAATTTCCAAACAGACAATCTCCAAATGGATAGGAAATTGCATAAGATTCTGTTACTCCTACCATGGAAAACCAATTCCACAGAACATAAGACCTCATTCTACAAGGGCTACAGCCACTACCACAGCTTACTTACGAGGAGTGGCAACCAAGGACATTATTGAGGCGGCTACTTGGACCTCCGTGCATACATTTGCCAAGCATTATAATTTACCTCTATACTCTAGATCCCGAGCAGGGTTTGCCACTGCTGTACTGCAAGGGATCCTAACTACACCATAATTTTTCTTCCTCCACCCCTAGTTGGCTATGGTATTCTACCCATTTGTTATGACTGCAGATGCTACCTTGAAGGACATAGTACAGTTTTGTACCTACCATAAATGTAGATGTCCGAACAGGATAGCATCTGCAGTCAGGATTACCCACCCTCCTTCCCTCTGTGGTACTCCTAGGGTATTTACCCTCCTATTAGCTAGCTGGGGGGGAGTCTCTTATGGTGTATTTGTTTGTATATATGTACGTACATGCTTATTTTTTGTGTTTGCCTTCTACTTTTTTGGAAACATTGGCATTTATCCAAAATTTAGCTTTCCAAGAGGGCAACTGGCATCTGGGGCAAGAAACACTGAGGAAAATGGCGTCGGCTGATGCCTTTATACCCGAAGACCAGCAGAGATGACGTCGGGTGAAGTGCGACATCAGCCGAAGCCGGACCCAGACTTTGGAATCTGGCCGACCGAAGGGCTGCCTGACAGGACAACCCATTTGTTATGACTGCAGATGCTATCCTGTTCGGACATCTACATTTATGGTAGGTACAAAACTGTACTTTGTCGGTTTTGCGCTAGGTTTAATAAACGCACTATCAAATGCCGTTTTGACTTCGCACGGCATTACTTTGGTAGGAAATTCAATTATATCATGCCGTTGGAGCAGCAGACGACCGCAATTCATAAAAAAACGCAAGGATAGGGACAGGCAGCCTAGGGATAAGCCAGACCCAGAGGCCTCAGCTGGGCCTGTCGCCGGTTCTTCGGTTTTCAGTGAGGCGCCTACGCAGCCCCTGACTACCGCAGAGCTGGAACCCCAAAGAGCTGCAGACTCCCACGTGGAGTCTACTAGGCCGATGAAGCCATCTACCGACACTGGAGCAGATTTAGACACCGGTGCAGAGGAAACGCCTTCGGTTGCAGAAGGTTTCTTCAGACCGACTACACTCACCATTAAATCTTATGCTAAACTTAAAACTCCTTTAAAACCTAAGAAAGCTGCTAATCAGTCTACAGGTCAAGGCCCCATGCCTAAGAAACAGATGCTTAAGATGGCTGAAGATTTAATTACCCTTATCAGGGGTTCCCATCCCCCTCCTGATAAAAGACCAAGACAAGAGGAGGATTATGCATCCTCTGACCAGGTTTCTCTCCTCGGATTCTTCTGAGGAACAGGATTACACTTTTCCACCTTATGAGGATTCTGATGCTGAAGACTCTATTCCCTCAGCATCTCCCCCTGAAGACTACTCCTTTGGGGAAACGTTACATACCATGAGGGAACATTTCCACTGGGAAGGCCAGGATTACTCAGATTCTAAGAAAAGGCTCCGAGAGTGCCTTCAATTACCCCAGCACAGACTTCTTGCTATTCCTCCTGTTTTAGATATTGTGGATGTCTACTTGGAGTCTAGTTTAAATCCAGACTCTCTACCTCCTGCTCCAGCCAAACCAGACAGATACTACAGAGTACCTGACTCTCACAAATTCCTTTATAAAAGCCCTGTAGCTGACCCAGAAACCATATCCCAGGGTCTTAAGGGAGCAAAGGCTTCTGTGGCTAAAAATCCTGTGCCCTCTGAAAGAGATTCCAGAGCCCTAGATAGATGGGGAAAGAAAATAATACACCTCTGCAACTCTGGTTATGAGAGCATTAAATTGCCAGTTTCACATGTTGAAATATCAACAATTCCTGATGTCTCAGTTAAAACAAAAAGAGCACACTCAGAGCAGCCTGAGTTCTAGGAAATGCAGGATCTGTTGCATGCAGCTGAACAGGTGGGCAAGCATACTTTACAATGCAGATTTGATTCACTGGAAGCTTCCTGTAGAGCAGCTGTTACTGGCTCAGTCATTCGTAGACATGCTTGGTTAAAAGAGCAAACCCTCCCTGACCATGTTAAAGCAAAATTATTAGATGCACCTTTACAACAGGATGTATTATTTGGTGTCAAAGCAGAAGAGGTTTTAAAGAAAATGGATAAGGCTAAATCTATGCAAACGGTCAAGGATTTCTTGCAGGTACAACCCCCTCGCTTCAGCAGAAATTGGCCAACAAAAAACTGATCCTTTCCAGCTTCAGACAGATCACAGAGGGGCAAATACAGATGCCCAAGGGGCAGAGGTCAGTCACAGGGCTCTTACAAACCTCGCCAATGGGGTTCTGCTACCTAGAAAGTAGGCGAAGACAGGCCCCAAGCTAGCAGAAGGCAGACACAATGACTATCCTTAAACTACCAAGCAAATCTCTCCAGGCAACACCCTTGGGAGGAAAACTAACATTTTTTTGCAGACAACTGGCACATCATCACAAAAGACAAATGGGTTCTAAACATGGTCTCTCAAGGATACAGATTCCACTTTCATACCTTACCAAGGATCAAAGGAATGTCAAGCCTGCCACCAAATTAATGGGCAGAGGCACAAAAACAAATTACAGCTCTCATGAGCATGAGAGCCATTCAACAGGTACCTACACAGGAGCAGGGACAAGGATTTTACTTAAGACTCTTTCTAGTTCCAAGAAAGGACAAAGCATGGAGACCCATTCTGGATCTTTCAATTCTGCACACCTGTCTGCAAGTACCAAAATTCAAGATGCTAACACTACAGCAGCTTCTTCCCATGCTGGGCAAGAAGGCTTGGCTAGTCGCTTTGGACCTCAAGGAGGCATACCTGCATGTCCCTATTGGACAAAATTGCATAAGATACCTCCGCTTCATAGCAGGTTCAACGCATTATGTATTCTCTGCACTGCCCTTTGGCTTATCTACTGCGCCCAGGGTCTTCACAAAATGCCTGGCACCAGTAATTGCATACTGCAGACAGAGGAATTCAAGTATACCCATACCTGGACGACGGTCTCATTCAAGCAGAAAGCAAGGACATTCTTCTACAGCATCTGGCATTTGTCAAACACCTTCTAAGTTGCCTAGGGTACACAGTAAATGAAAAGAAATCAAAACTAGTGCCAGCTTGAATACAACGGCCCAGATGGCTTATCTCACGCCAGACAACGGCAACTGTTTCAATCTTTCAAAATAATGGCAACGAAGACCCAACTCCCTGCAAGAAAAATTCTGCAGGCCTTGGGATTCATGGCATCTTGCATTCTACTAATACCATTTGCAAAACTGCATATGAGGAAATTACAGTGGTACCTGAAAAGTGTATGGACTCAGCACAGCCGCAGCTTGGAAACGATTCCACTCATTCCCTGCCTTCAACAGGAGTTTCTATGGTGGGCACAGGCATGTCACCTCAACTAGGGTCAGCCTTTCACCTTACACACAGCCAGGCAAACTGACAACAGATGCATCGGACTATGCCTGGGGAGCACACATGGCAGGACAGTGCATTCAGGGCAAATGGACTTTAGATCAGACACCCCTGCATATCAATCAAAAAAATGCTAGCAGTGCGGAATGCCCTAACAGCTTTCAAGGACCTTCTACACCCAGGACAACTACTAAGGATAGACAACATCACAGTTATGTGGTACATAAACAAGCAAGGGGGCACACATTCTTACCCTCTATGCAGGCAAGCAATGACCTTGTGGAACACTGCACTGTCTTAACAGGTTCAATTACAAGCACAATTCCTGCCAGGAAAGAAAAACACTTTGGCAGACTACCTAAGCATAAACATCATGGATCCACACGAGTGGAAACTAGATCCACAAGTATTTGCAATGATAGCTCAAAAATGGGGACGCCCAGACATAGATCTGTTTGCAAGCCCCCAAAACTACCAACTTCAAAAATTTTGCATAAGGACATTCCATCCGCAAGCTTGGAAAGTGGACGCCCTCTCATTCAGTTGGAAAACATTAACAGTGTATGCCTTTCCTCCACTGCCTGTTCTAGCAAAGGTACTGCTGAAAGTCAGATTAGAGAGGCCACAAATGATACTCATTGCACCAGACTGGCCACGCCAGCATTGGTGTCCAATTTTAAGAAACATGACCCATGGCCCACCATGGATTTTACCACAAATTCCTCACCTGCTCACCCAGCGCGACAATTAGATTCTACACAGCCAGCTCAAGATTTTAAACCTGGCTGCATGGCAAATTACCTAAACAACCAGCCAACACCTCTATCCAAAGCAGTTATGGATGTCATTCAGGAGGCCCAGCACCAGGAAAACCTATTCAGACAAATGGAGAAGATTTTGCACCTGGAACCAGGCTAAAGGCCAAAATCCCCTTGATCCAAACATTCCTCAGATTCTACAATATTTAACTCTGATGTTACACACAGGACTTTCCTTTTCATCTATTAAGATCCACACCTCAGCAATTTCAGCTCATTGCAGCACAGATCCTCCCTTATTTTCACATCCACTCCCAAGACTGTACCTCCGAGGGGCTAGGAACTTAAGACCTCCAAGGAGAGCTCCAACACCTACTTGGGATCTCACCTTTGTCCTGGAAAAGCTTACACTGCAGCCCTTTGAACCAGCTTTTTCAACTGATTTAAAATTTCTTTCATGGAAAACTGCCCTACTACTAGCAATAACCTCAGCTAGAAGAGCCTCAGTTACAGGCACTAATGGCAGTGGAACCTTTCCTCATTTTTCAAGACAGAGTTTCTCTACGGACTAATCCTTTATGCCAAAGGTGGTATCCAGTGTGGCCCTAAACCAAACCATTCACTTGCCCACCTTCTTCCCAAATCCCCAGAATAAAGGAGAAAGACTCCTGCACTCTTTGGACATTCACAGGCAATTACGTTACTACTTGGATAAAACTAAGGCTTTCAGAAAAACTGACTAGCTCTTTGTAGCATATGCTACAGGATCACAAGGAAAAGCTATCTCAAAGCAGACCATTTCTAAATGGATAGGACATTACATACGTTTCTTCTACACACATCATGGGAAACCAGTACCTGCTAACATCAGGTCCCACTCCACCAGGGCTACAGCTATATCAGCAGCCTTTCTCAGGGGAGTGCCAACCAAGGGTAATTCTGGAAGCTGCTACTTGGAGTTCAGTGCACACCTTCACCACACACTATCACTTACCTCTTTACTCTAAGACTAGAGCTGGTTTAGCCACTGCAGATGTTCATCGTGCTATGCTGCTGCAGTCATCACACTTGGGTTATCCTGCCGTCAGGCGGTCCCGCAGTCGGCCTGAATTTCAAAGCCTTGGTCCCCAGTGTCTGTTGTCGCTTCTTCCCTGACGTCAGAGCGGCAGGGGTATAAGTGGCAGCTGACACCATTTTCTTCAGTATTTCTTGCCGCGCGGTGCCCGAAGCAGAAGCAGTTCGCAAGTGCCGGTCGGCCAGCTCCTGAGATTTTCTAACAGAATTTCAGCCGAAGTGTTCTATAAAGCTAAGTACTCTGTTGGGGAAACTTTTCTTGCCTCAGACCGATGTCAGACAAAGTTAATTGTATTTCTTGTGGGAAGCAAATACCTCATAAGGATTTTTATTCTTATTGTATTCCTTGCCTAGGCCCAGACCATGACATTTCTGGTTGTCAGTTTTGCGCTAGGTTCAATAAACACACTATTAAGCATCGGGCTGATATTGCCCGACATTATTTTGGCAGAAAATTCAACTACATTATGTCGTCGGAACCTCCGACTACCACTATGTTTAAAAAAACGCAAGGACAAAGACCGGCAGCCTAGACCAGATACCGAGGTCTCGGTTAGGCCTGCTGCCGGATCTTTGGTATTCAGTGAGGCGCCTACGCAGCCCCTGACTACCGCAGATTTAGAAAATCCAACTACCTGTCAGTCAGAATCTACCGGGCCACTGGAGTCTGTTCCTTCTCAACTCGCGGACGCCAGCCCTGGCGGTGATCCGGAGACTATGGACAGGCCTACTGTTTCAGAGGGCGTCTTTAAACCGACGATTCTTTCCGTTAAGTCATACGCTAAGCTTCCAAAGGTTAAGAAACCGGGTCCACAGACTCCCATACAGGCCCCTATGCCTAAAAAAACAGATGCTCAAAATGGCGGAGGACCTGATTACCCTTGTTAGAGGTTCCCAGCCCCTTCCTTACAAAAGGCCTAGACTGGAGGAAGATTTACCTCCTCCTGACCAGGAATCCATTTCCTCAGCAGACTCTGAGGAACAGGATTACCCCTTCCCCCTCTACCTATGAAGACTCAGATGCTGAGGAGTCTTTTCCCTCCTTTTTCCTCTCTGAAGACTTCTCTTTAGGGGAAACCCTGCACACCTTGAGAACATTTCCACTGGGAAGGACAAGATTGCTCTGACTCCAAGAAAAGACTCCGTGAGTTTCTTTTACCTCAGCATAGACCCCTAGCCATTCCTCCTGTTTTGGACATTCTTGATGTCTACACTGAATCCAGTCTAAATCCAAATTCCTTACCTCCAGCACCACCTCAACCAGACTGATACTATCGAGTCCCTGACTCAAGTTTTTATATAAAAGCCCTGCTGCAGACACAGAAACCATTTCCCAGGGTCCCAAAGGGGTTAAGGCCTCTACTGCTAAGAATCCACTACCTGCGGAAAGAGATTCCAGGGCATTAGAAAGATGGGGGGGGGGGAGTGTATACCTCTGCCACTTTGGCCATGAGGGCATTAAACTGCCAATTCCACATGATTAAATACCAGCAGTACTTGCTTACTCAGTTAAAACAGAAAATGATCCCTCAAACAGATCAACTAGATTTCAAAGGGATGCAAGATTTGTTGCATGCAGCAGAACAAGTGGGAAAACATACCTTGCAGTGTGGTTTTGATTCTTTGGAGGCCTCGTGTAGAGCAGCAGTCACATGGTCTGTAATACGTAGACATGCTTGGCTAAAAGAGCAGACCTTACCAGAACATGTCAAAGCAAAGTTACTGGATGCTCCACTGCAAAAGGATGTGTTATTTGGTGTCAAAGCAGAGGAAGTTTTAAAGATGGAAGAAAAGGCAAAATCAATGCAAACAGATTTTTTTACAGGTACAACCTCTTCGCTTCAGCAGAAACTGGCCATCAAAAAACTGGTCCTTTCCTGCTTCAGACCCCAAAGGGGCAGGTACAGACACCCTAGGGGCAGAGGCCAGGCACAGGGTACCTTCAGGCCTAGACAGTGGCAAACACAACTCAGAGGGGAGACAGATCTCAACCCTTCAGAAAACAAACTCAATGACTTTCCTCTTCGCCTGCCAAGCATAATTGCCCAGGCAGTGCCTCTAGGAGGAAAACTGGCTCTTTTCCCACAAAATTGGCACATCATAACAAAGGACAAATGGGTTCTGGATATTATTACCCGAGGCTACAGATTTCATTTTCACACTTTACCACGGATGAGAGGCATGCCAAAACTGCCAACAAACCAATGGGCAGAGGCACAAAAGCAAATTTCAGCTCATGAACATGAAAGCAATTCAAAAGGTACCTGCAAAAAGAGCAAGGTCAAGGATTTTACTCTAGACTGTTTCTAGTACCAAGAAAGGACAAAGCCTGGAGACCCATCTTAGACCTTTAAATTCTAAACACGTACCTGGACATTCCCAAATTCAAAATGCTTACACTACAGCAGCTTTTTCCCATGCTGGGCAAGGAGTCTTGGCTGGTAATGTTGGACCTCCAAGAGGCATACCTGCATGTCCCTATTAGACAAGATTGCGGAAGATACCTCAGATTTTTGGCAGGCACAACGCATTATCAATTCCCTGCATTGCCCTTTGGCTTATCTACTGCACCCAGAGTATTCACGAAATGCCTGGCATCAGTAATTGCATACTGCAGACAGCGAGGAATACAAATTTATCCATATCTGGACTGCCTGATCCAAGCGGACAGCAAAGACATCCTGCTACAGCATCTGACATTTGTGACTGTTGCCTAGGGTACACAGTAAACAAAAAGAAGTCAAAACTAATACCCTCACAAGAAATAATTTTCCTGGGTGCCAGCTTGAATACAACGACCCAGATGGCTTACCTCACACCAGACAAGCAAAAACAACTGGCTCTACTTCAAAAACATGGCAACTTCTACCCAGCTCACTGCAAGGAAATTCCTGCAGGCATTGGGGTACATGGCATCCTTCATTCAACTAATTGCATATGCAAGGCTGCATATGAGAAAACTACAATGGTACCTAAAAAGTGTATGGTCCCAGCACAGAGACAGCCTCGAAGCAACTATAACTCTCATTCCCTGCCTTCAAAAAGAGTTTCTATGGTGGGTTCAAGCATGCCAAGCAAACAAGGGCCTTCCTTTCATCTCGCCTCCACCAAGCCAAACCTTGACAACAGATTCATCAGACTATGCCTGGGGTGCACACATGGCAGGACAATGCATACAGGGCAAATGGTCTGCAAACCAAAGGCAATTACACATCAATCAAAAGGAGATGCTAGCTGTAAAAAATGCACTAACAGCCTTCAAGGACCTTTTGCATCCAGGACAACTTCTAAGGACGGACATCTCCACAGTTATGTCGTACATAAACAAGGAGGGATGCACTCCTACCCACTATCCAGACAGGCATTGGACTTGTGGAACACAGCATTAACTTACCAAGTACAACTGCAAGCACAATTCCTGCCAGGAAAAGAAAACATTTTGGCAGACCCTCACGAGTGGAGACTACACCCACAAGTATTCTCAATGATAACTCAAAGGTGGGGACCGCCAGACATAGATATGTTTGCCTCAACCAACAGTTGCCAGCTACAAAAATTTTGCACAAGGACTTACCATCCCCTGGCCTGGAAAGTGGATGCCCTATCATTCAGTTGGACAGCATTGTCAGTCTACGCCTTCCCACCTCTGCCTCTACTCACCCAGGTATTACTGAAAACCAGATCAGAGACCGCAGATGATCCTCCTTGCCCCGGACTGGCCACGTCAACACTGGTACCCACTACTACGAAACTTGACTCACAGCCCTCCATGGATCTTACCTAAATTCCCTCTGCTGTTAACCCAACAAAACTCTCAGATCCTTCAGTCAGCTAAGGACCTTAAATCTAGCTGCATGGAAAATACCTTAAATTATCAAACAACACTTCTCTCAAAGGAAGTCCAGAATGTCATTTTGGAGGCCAGGAGGCCCAGCACCAGAAAAACTTACTCAGACAAATGGAAAAGATTTTGTGTATGGAGCCAGGCCAGAAGCCTAAATCCTGGCATCCTAAATATTCCGCACCTACTCCAATGTCTAACTGAGCTGCTACACAAAGGCCTTTCTTTCTCCTCCATAAAGATCCATGCTTCAGCCATTTCAGCTCCAATATGATACGGTTCCTCCCATTTTCTCTCATCCTTTGCTAAGGCAGTTTCTCAGAGGGGCAAAAAATGACCCCCCAGAAAACCACCTACTCCAACTTGGGATCTAAATTTTGTTCTGGAAAAGTTAACATTTCCTCCTTTCGAACCAGCCTTTTCAGCAGAGCTTCAATACTTGTCATGGAAGACAGCCCTGCTGCTGGCCATCACCTCAGCACACAGAGTCTCAGAACTGCAGGCACTTAAGGCAGTGGAACCTTTCATCATTTTCCATCAGGACAGAGTATCCTTATGCACCAACCCTTCTTTCATGCCAAAGGTAGTATCCAGTGTGGCTCTCAATCAGACCATACACTTGCCCACCTTTTATCCAAACCCACAGAATAAAGGAGAAAGACTCCTTCACTCTGGACATTCACAGACAGCTACGTTACTATTTGGACAGGACAAAGGCCTTCAGAAAATCTGACCAACTCCTTGTATCCTATGCACCAGGCTCAGAAGGAAAGGCCATTTCAAAACAGACCATCTCCAAATGGATAGCACATTGCATCCGCTTTTGCTACTCACACCACGGGAAAGCAGTGCCTGCTAGTATTGGGTCTCTCTCTACCAGGGCTACAGCAACCTCAGCAGCCTTCCTCCGAGGAGTCCCAACAAAGGACATTCTGGAGGCAGCTACCTGGAGTTCAGTGCACACCTTCACCAAGCATTACCACCTTCCTCTGTACTCAAAAACCAGAGCTGGGTTTGCCACTGCAGTCCTGCAGGGCATTTTAGCTGCACCTAATCCAGTTTAGCTCCTACCACCCAACCATAGCTTTGGGACTCTATCCAAGTGTGATGACTGCAGCAGCATAGCACGATGAACATAGTACAGTTTTGTACCTACCATAAATGTAGATGTTAGTGGTTATGTTGCTGCAGTCCAGGTTACCCTCCCTCCATTCCCTTTTCCTAACTAGCCTTTTCTTGTACCTCCATGTACTTCAACCTTTGGGATGCATGTCTATATGGTGTATTTGCTTACAACTAGTACTATTGTTTTGCACTAAGGTATGTTTTGCAAGCTTCTTATTTTGCCTTCTTAGTTTGGGGCACCTGACATTGGGGCAAATGGCGTCTGCTGCCTCTTTTATACCCCTGCTGCTCTGACGTCAGGGAAGAAGTGATGACAACCGACGCCGGACCAAGGCTTTGGAATTCAGGCCGACTGCGGGACCGCCTGACGGCAGGATAACCCAAGTGTGATGACTGCAGCAGGGTGAACACTCTAACATCTACATTTATGGTAGGTACAAAACTGTACTTTTCTTAGGCCCAGAGTATGCACTACACATAGAAAACAGACTACCAAAGCACTTGCACCTGCTCTCATGCCACAAAAACAAATGCTTAGAATGGCTGAAGACCTTATTACACTGATTAGGGGAAGTCTGCCTTCTGCTAAGAGACTAAGTCCAGTCCCCTTCAGCTTCTACAGACCAGGAGTCCAATGAGACTGAAATTTATGATTAGGAGGACATGCCCATATCTGCTTATGAGGATTCAGATGCAGAGGAATCCATTCCCTCTGCCTCCCCTCCAGAGGATTTTTCTTTTGAAACCTTGCATACGTTACGAGAGCATTTCCACTGGGAATGCCAAGACTATCCTTAGTCCAAAAAGAGACACTGAGAATTTCTAGAGTTGCTTCAACACAGGCCCTTAGCAATACCCCCTGTCCTGGATGTGGATGATGATTTTATAGAATCCAGTCTTACTCCTGACACTTTACTTCCTGCCCCTAGGAAACCAGACAGCTACTACAGAGTACCTGACACTCGCAAATTTCTTTTTAAGTCACCTGCTGACCCAGTGATCATTTCCCAGGGGCCTAAAGGTATCAGGGCTACTACAGCCAAGCATCCCACCCAGTCTGACAGGGATTTCAGAGCTTTGGACAGATTGGGTAAGAAGGTATATACTTCTGCAACTCTTGCTGTTGCGGCACTGAGTTGTGAGTTGTCAGTTTCACATGCTGAAGTACCAGCAACATGTTATGGAACATATTAAACAAAAAGTGGCAACATTTTCAGACTGTGCAGAAAATATTGCAGGAGCTTATGCACTTTGCAAGCATACTTTGCAGTGTATTTTTGACACCCTAGAAGCATCTTGCCAGGCAGCTGTCACTTGGCTGTGTACTGAGAAGTCATCCTTTGCTGAAGGAGCAGACCTTGCCAGACCATGTCAAATTAAAGTTACTAGGCACTCCTTTGAATAAGGACTGTTTGGCACCAAAGCAGAAGAGGTTCTTAAAAAGATCTACCCACCTGCCAGTTAACCTTGGGTATCCCTCAGGGATCCATCTTAGGACCCTTACTGTTCACTTTATCAGTGACCTTCACCTAGCAATTCCCCAAGCAGCATACAATCCAGTATGCAGACGACTCCACTCTTGTATGCTCTGTTTCAGCACATCTGAACTTCACTCCCTTACCCAAACAGTATTTAACACAGTTGTAAAATGGTTTTCACAATGCTGTCTCTTCCTGAACCCCAAAAAAACTAAGCTACTCTGTTTTACTCCTATGCGTAGGTCTTCCCCTATAGATTTCACTGTAACATCCAACAATGGCACACTCATATCCCCAGAACCTACAACAAAACTACTAGGCACAACCATAGATGACAAACTCAACTTTGACACCCATATCAATAGTACTCTAAAAATGTTAAAAACTTGGCCCTCTATAGGGTCAAACCCTTCCTTTCTCTTTCAGCTAGAACAACCATTGCTCACACTCATCTAATCTCTACTCTCCTCTATGCCTCACCCATATTTACAAATCTGTCTAAAAATTTCAATAAAATGGAACATTCCTACAATAACATAGCCAGATTTGCAACAGGAGACCCTTTCAGAACCCACCACTGTTGCAGCTTGGTTGGCTTAAACTGCAAAATCAGCTCAATTTCCGCCATCTGACCTTTGCCCATAAGACTCTTTACCAACCAACAAATACTCCCATACTTTCTACCCTCCTCACCTCCTATACCAATCTAAAGACCCTACGATCACACAAACTGCTTGTAAATATTACAAAATCCAACAATAGAGCTGGGGACGGTCTCTTCCCTACTACTGTTGGAAAATCCTGGCACCTACTTTCCAATGAACTTGACCTCACTGCCCTCTATCATTTTTCATAAGTAAACTCACTCTTCCTCAAGTCGCACTGGTTGTGCCATTGTACAAAGCCTAACTAAGCAATTGGCTCTTCTGTCTTGCCTCTGCCTACCCTCTTCTCTCTAATCAAGTCCTACTCTCCTTTAATACACATTCCGTAGTCCTACTATGCACCCTTATTTGCATCTTCTTGAAGCTTAAGATCATTGCGACTACCTTTTACTATAGTAACTATTGATAAGTTGTCTATCTCGCCTTTATTCTTGCTGTTTGGGATCGGAGCCGATCCTCGGCTCCGACTCTGCCATCTTAAGTAGTTCGAGAGCGGTTTACTGGCTTGAGGCTACCCCTTATCCCATGATGCCTAGCGATAGCTACCCAGATCTCATTTGCCACTTCGGCTGCGAGGTGTCGTTTTCTGGCTCAGGCTTGTATATTCAAATTTTTTGTGTAGAAATATATTCTTATACTCAAAACTATTAGATAAATTACCTTTTCCTAATTTTATTTACTAGTGTTTGTTGAGTACCTTGTTCTCCTTTAGTCCCTTTTAGTAAAACTCGTTTAATTTAGAGTTCTCCCCTCCCCCACCCCCTTCCCAAGGAAGCCGTTTAACTTGGAGGTGCTCCTTTCCAATTTTTTGCTATCGTTCATAAAAGTGTTATTTTTATTTTTTACATAGTCTGTTGACTAGAGTAGAAATTTTTTATATCTGTGTTTCTCTTCTGGTGCTTGGTTGTTTGTGGTTGATATGTCTAAAGAAACTAAAGTATCTGGATTTAAAAAGTGACTCGTGCTGTCAGAAAATGTCTGACAGACAGGCACGCTAGTTGCGTTTATTGTTGGGGCGCTGTTCACCTGCAGGACTCTTGTTCTATCTGCCATGCCTTTAGTCCAAGAGTCCTGCAGGAACGGAACAAGAAGTTGATCCTTAGGGGTCTGTTAAAACCTCAGGATTCACCGGCAAAGTTCACAGCCAGTGAAATCCCCAAAATCCTCTAAACCGTCGGCTCCACCTTCGGAGCCGACTCCGGTACAGGATTTACCGAGTGCATCAGTTCTAGCTGTCACCGACAAGACAACCTCTCTGTCGGCTCCATTGGATGTTTCGTAGCCATCTTAGAGCCATAAAAGGCTGAGGTCCCCTTCGTTAGTCAGTTCATTCGGCTCCTGGCTCTCCATTATTGCAAAGTGAACTTAGCCACCGTTCTTCACACTCCTCTCGATCCTCTACGCTGTCTGATCATGATGTGGAGAGAGCAGTAGTAAGTAGGTTGCTAAAATCACAGGCACTAGCTAAAATGTTGTCTAGCCCTCCTCAACAGGTATCTGCTCCATTAGCCTCCCTTTCTGTTCCTCCTCCGACTCCATTGAGCTCTGAGCCGGAGTTTGTTGGGGTTCGAGTAGTGGAACAGTCAGCTCCGATAACCATCTCCTTCGGTTCAGACGTCTGCTTAGATTACCTCGATAGTACCTTCGATTGAGGGATCTGGACACCGGGAACTCCCTCTGCTCAGAGGGGCGAGTGGCATCGGACCCTTGTCTGACCCAGTTCTCTCCCTCTGAGCATCGGCGCAGGTGAGCTCTGCTCCAACATTGGCCTCGGAGCCATCCCCCTCGGCGCGGAGAAAGATTCCCATTTCTTTGGTACTGGGGCTTTCTCTGCCTCGAGGCAGGGACGCTTTTGAGATCATGCGGAGTGTGCTTTCCCCAGAGTCAGCTCCACTACCAGCCCCACCGGCTCTGTCCCCTGTAGTGTCTGTGCCAACCTCTGCTCCTCCAGACCCCAAGTGTAGGGAACTGATGCTCCAGGGCACCCCATTGGGTGTTTCCTCCTCTTCCGAAGCCTCTCCTGATTCCTCAGAGGAGCCCCCTCTGAGGAAGTGCAAGAGGAAGCACATTGACTCCCCTGAGTCTCACTTCTGATACAGACGGATGAATCGGAAGGGTCCCAGAGATCCCCCTCCGAAGATGTTTCCTTCTCGGACATCCTGTAAATGCTTAGGCAGAGGGGGTACTGGAATCCCCTAGCCCCTACCAAGGATGAGTCTGTATTCCTGGATGCTTTCAGTTCTTGACCTTCCACCTCCTGGGTTTATCTGCCTTTCGACCCACTTATGTCCATAGTGGCTTGAAAGGGTTGGTCAGCTCTGGACACAGTGGAACCAATTCAGATGAGACCTGGTAAATTTATTACAGCTCCCCAGGATAAGCAATTCCTTTCTAAAGGTTTGCCCATTGATGCCATGGTGGTAGCAGCAGCCACCAAAAAAGTTAGCGGAGACCTGTTCATCCCCCTAACAAGGAGTCTAGGACGATGGACAGGTACGGAAAGCGAATGTTTTCTTCAGCGACCTTTTCCATGAGGTCCCTGAACTATCTGTCATTTTACTCTACTTCTAAGGGATCTCCTTAAAGAGCTTGGAGATACCCTTCAAGATCCTACAGCTGAGGGAGCACAAGCCAAAGTAGCTTCCCAGCTAGCGACACTTAATTCTGTAGTTAACTCCTCCATGAGGCTCATTTTCCTATGCAGCCAATGGAGCGAGTAGAGCTGCGGGCACGGGTGTAGCCCTTAGGAGGCATGTGTGGATGCGGCTGTGTCACTTTGCGGAACCCTTTCGAGCGTCCTTCAATACCCCCTTTGGCTCCTTTCTCTTTGGGCCGCAGGTGAGACATGTTGACTAGGTGTGAGCAAGAAGGTAAGAGACTCTCTGCTGTGGGAGTCCGTTTTTCCACTCCCTCTAGACCTTACCCCAAGGGTCAGAAGAGAGTGGGAAGATGTGGTTCTGTAAATCTCAGGGAGCCTTGCCTGACACGCACTGATTTTTCCTCCAGGGGCAGAGGGGGAAACAACAATAGACACTGCCCTCGTGGCAGAGGGGTCCACAGAACCAGGGCAACAGAGAATCTTTCTCTGATAAGCACTTCCAGCATCCCTGAAGGGTTGCCCGGCTGCTCACTTTTGGAGGCAGTCGGGGGAAGACTTTCACTGTACCCAAAAGCCTGGCAAAATTTAACAAGAGACAGATGGGGTACGGTCCATTATATCCTGAGGTTACAAAATTCCCTTCTATCAACCCTCCCTTACAGTCAAGGAAGACCGTTCTAGATGTTCCACCCAAGCTGAAGGAGCAAGCAGTAATAAGTTTCAAAACTGCTAGAAGAGTCATCCAGGGAGTACCCACAAACCAGCACGGATCCGGAACTTACTCTAGGTTCTTTTTGGTACCAAAAAAGACAGGGGACTGGAGACTGATTCTGGATCTCAGCAGACTAAACAAATCTGTACAGAGAAAGTTTCGGATGGTCACGGTACAGTCCATTCTACCCTTCCTGGGTCAGGACAATTGGATGTGCTCGATAGATCTTCAGTACGTGTACTACCATATCAAGATGGACAGATGCTCCAGGAGATTTCTTCGCTTTCAGGTGGGGACCAGTCATTACCAGTTCAGAGCTCTGCCCTTTGGTCTCACCACAGCCCCCAGGTTGTTCAAATGTATGGCAGTGGTCACGGCTCACCTGAGACATCAAGGATTCCAGGTGTTTTCATATCTAGACAACTGGCTCCTCACTGCTACCACCAGGCATCGACTCCTACAAGCGCGGGATTGTACAATCGCATCCTGCACCCAGCTAGGTATTACAATAAATTTCGAAAAATCTGCCTTGTTGCTCTGTCAGTCTATCACTTGCATAGGAGCAGACTTGAACACAAGGGATATGTTTGCAAGGTTGCCACTAGAAAGTGTGTACACAGTTTGTCAAGTGCAAATCCTAATGCAGAGCAAAAGGATCCAAGTCAGGTATGTCCTTCAAACTCTGGGCTCCATGGCAGCTGCCATTCTCCTACTCCCACTAGCGCACTTCCACATGAGGATTCTTCAGTGGCTTCTTTTCACGCAGTGGTCTTTCCAAGAGCTACCCATGTCTCACATGATCCTGATCACGGAGGCATGCAAAAGACACCTTTCTTGGTGGATGGTCTCCCCACTAGTTACTCAGGTCAGACCTTTTATACAACCCCCTCCAGTAGCCACAGTGACGACAGACGCCTCCCTGATAGGATGGGGGGGCATTATCTGGGCAGGACGGTCCAAGGCACTTGGCAACCTCACGAGGTACCATCTGCACATGTCCTAGAAATGAGTCATGCTCCTAGCGTTGCCAGCTCTTCAAGACTCTCTTCCTTCCGCGACCATTGCAGTTCAAACAGACATGTCAGTGGTGTGTGGTACATCAACAAGCAGGGCGGAACCAGATCCTACCCCCTGTGTCGAGAAGCACTCAGACTTTGGCAGTGGGCGATTTCCCCCCAACGTTTTCTGATTGCGACACACATGCCTGGGAGATCCAACGTCATAGTGGACAGGCTCAGCAGGCTATCCTCATGCCTCACGAGTGGTCTTTGAATCAGGAAGTTGCGGATCTTATTTTCTGCGAATGGGGACAGCCTTGCTGCAATCTTTTTGCCACCCTCCAACAGTAAATGCAGCAACTACTTTTCCCTTCCGCTTCCAGGTCACATACCCAGAGACGCTCTAGTCCACGATTGGCCTCAGGGAATTCTTTATGCTTTTCCTCCGTTTCCCGTGATACCGAAACTCATACAGAAAGCAAAATCATTGGGTTGCAAAATGATCCTCATTGCTCCCTACAGGCCTCTACAGATATGGTTCCTGTTCCTGCACCATTACCTTCTCTGTCAGCCCTGGACTCTGGACCCAATTCCAGTTCTCCTGATTCATCAATCAGGAGGGTTGCATCAGTCCCTCCAAACTCTTCAGCTCACAGCTTGGTTGCTCCACTTCCAACCTTAGCCAGGCTTCCCAACATTTCCCCAGCAGTCCATGAGATTATTGTCTCCTCTCAAGTCTACAACGAGAAATACTTATGCTAGCAAATGGAAACATTTTTCTTGTTGGGCAGTCTAAGAATGTGGATCCCTTCTCAGCCCCAGTCCACAAAATTCTGGAATTCCTAGCACAATTGTTTCACTCCGTGGCTGCTTCCGCTACGATTAGGCTACTATTAGCGGCCATTTCTAATTTCATATTGGTTTGTCAAATTCTAACATTGTCTCATAAGCTCTGTAAGGCTTTTTTGAGAGGAACATCTCTTCTTAGACCTCCAGTGAGAGATCCCCCTCCTTCTTGGGACCTAAATTTAGTCCTAACTTCCTTAATTCTGTCTCATTTTGAACCAGCAGCATCCAGTTCCATCAAGTTTCTATCTTGGAAGACGCTCTTTCTGGTAGCTATCACTTCAGCTAGGTGCGTCTCAGAACTTCAAGCGCTATGTGTTCGTCCTCCCTACCTGGTGTTTCACAAGGACAGAGTTGCCCTGAGGACTAATCCTTCATTTCTTCCTAAAGTCTGCTCAGAAAATAATTTAAAACAATCTATAGATCTCCCTGTGTTCTTCCCAAATCATAGCAACAAGGCAAAGTACAAACTTCAATTGGACGTTCATAGACAATTGTGTTTTTACCTACACAGAACTAAAGAAATAGACCAGTTATTCCTTTCTTATGCCTTAAACAAACAAGGTCTCCCAGTTTCCAAGGTGACCTTATCCAGATGGTTGTCCCACACTTTTATTTACCAGTTAAGGAACAGAGTTACCAATTAAACCGAAAGGTCATTCTACTAGGGCATTAGCCACCTCCGTAGCCTTTCACTCTAGGTTGCCCATGGATTCCATCTGTGCAGCTGCCACGTGGGCAAACCCTCATACCTTTATTTCTCATTACAAGGTGGATATGGTCTCCTGGAGCAGAGCTGACTATGGTTCTACTGTTCTGAAGAGTCTGTTCCACTGAGCCACCCAGGGTGTTAGGTGCTAGGGATGCTGTCCCAAACGGCAAGAATGAAGACGAGATAGACAACGTAACATTAAGAAGTTATGTACCTACCATAACGTTCCATGTTCTCCATCTCGCCTTCTTGCGTCCCTTCCCCCGTCCTAATGGATCGAGAGGAGTCACTTTTTTTCCACTGGCTGAGTATTCTTTTATTGTTCTACATATTAGAATGCATGGAACCACCAGTTTTTTGATAACTGGTTCCTCTCTTGTGTCTGGATTAGCTATTTCAAATGAGATCTGGGTAGCTATCACTAGGCATCATGGGATAAGGGGTAGCCTCGAGCCAGTAAACAGCTCTCGAGCTATTGAAGATGGCAGAGTCTGAGCAGAGGATCGACTCCGATCCCAAACAGCAAGAAAGAAGGCGAGATGACAACTAACATGGAACGTAATGGTAGGTGCATACTTATTTATCTTGCCTCTTTTCCTGTATTATGTAACAACCTGTTTGTTTTTAAGTGCATTACTCTACTATGAATTGATTGTCTAGCTTGTATGATCTCTGAATCTATTCTTTAAAGTTCTTTTTACCTGTTAATAGTGTTTATGAATTTTGTGTGTATATGAGCTGTTTGTTTTTGATATCTGTTCTCTCGGAGCTTATCTCTCCGGGCTTCTACTGAAAATGGACATATATCCAGTTAGACTAGCCCTGTCAACAAATGTAAAATAAAAATAAAATAAAAGCCAAGTCTATGCAGACAGTTAAAGAATTCTTACAAGTGCAACCCCCTAGATTCAGTAGGCATTGCCCTTCCAAACACTGGTCCATTCCAGCCCCCTCCAGGTTTTCTCAAACCAGACCCAGGGAAAACAGACTACCCACTCTACAGTCTCAGAGTATGCAGAGATCTAAGCAGTGGAGTGCCCTCACCCTTAAAGCAGGGAGTGGTAAGCCACCTCCTTATGGAAAAAGCTCACAATGACTTTACTCCACCCCCCCCAGCCCTGCCCAATTGCTAGTGCCCCTAGGTGGAAAACTTGCCCTTCATGCTAAAAACTGAATGTCCATCACTCAGGACTAGTGAGTCCTCAACATTGTATCCCAGGGGTACAAATTTTCTTGCATTCACTGCCAGACCCAAGTGGGTTTCCAGACCTTCCTCCAAACCAGTGGGCAGAGTCTCAAAACCAAGTACTTTCCCTACTCATCAGAGCTCTTCAGCAGGTTCCAGTAAAAGAGGGGTCAAGGATTCTACTCCAGACTCTCCCCAGTACCCAGGAAATGGGGCTCTTGGCACCAAATCCTGGATCTTTCCATTCTCAACACCTTCCTGGTGGTACCAAAATTCAAAATGCTTACTCTGCAACATCATCTTCCTATGCTAGCCAAGGATGCCTGGTTAGTCACCCTAGACTTAAATGATGCCTATCTGCGTATCCCCATAAGGGAATCATGCAGGAAGTATCTGTTTCAGGGCAGGGTCTATGCGTTCAGTTCTCTGCACTTCCCTTTGGCTTATCTACTGCACCTCGAGTAGTCACAAAATGCCTGGCTCCAGCCATTGCATATTGCAGGCAGAGAAATATCCAAATTTACCCATACTTGGACGACCGCCTGATTCAGGCGGGCAGTCAGGAATTGCTACTGCAATATCTGACATTTGTGAAAAACCTTTTCACCTCCTTGGGGTACACCATCAATGAAAAGAAATCAAAACTGGTATCCAGTCAAAAGATTGTATTGCTGGGAGCAAACTTGCACACAACTTCCCAGATGGCATTCCTCAACTCAGAAAAACAAGTCTGATAGACTACTTCAAACAAATGGCCACCAGAACCAGCTCTTTGCAAGTAAAGTACTGTAAGCCCTAGGGTTCACGGCTTCCTGTATACTGCTAATTCCATATGCAAGACTGCATATGAGGAAAGTCCAATAGTACTTAAGTCTTTGTTTCCATTCTCAGGACCTGGAAACAGTCATTCCTATCATACGCTGTCTAAGGACAGAGTTCCCCTGGTGGGCAGAAGCATGCAACCACAACAAGAGACTGCCATTTACTCAACCCAATGCCACCCAGACCCTAACTACAGACTTATCAGACTATGCCTGGGGGCGCACATGGACAGAAAATGTATTCAGAGCCACTGGAGCACAGGTCAAATTCATCTGCGCATCAACCAAAAAGATGCTAGCTGTACAGATTGCCCTGACTGCTTTCAGATCCCTACTTTTCCAGGACAGCTGCTAAATAGAAACAGACAACACCACAGTTATGTGGTACATCAACAAGCAGGGTGAACCCATTCCTACCCACTCTGCAGGCTAGCCATGGCCCTGTGGAACACAGCCTTGGACTGTCAAGTCAATCTGCAAGCTCAATTCCTGCCAGGCAAACAAAACTTACTGGGAGACGACTTAACCAGAAATCTCCTAGACCCACACGAGTGGCAGTTGGAGCACAGCACCTCCAACCTTGGACCCCAAAGGTGGATCGATCTCTTTGCCTCCCCATGCACAACCACCAGCTCAGCAAATTCTGCACCAGGAATCCTCACAGCATGGCCTGGAAAGTGGATGCCCTATCTTTTCAGTGCGTAAATCTCACAATCTATGCCTTTCTCCCTCTGCCCTCTTTTTGAGAGTATTACTCAAGATAAAGCAGGGCAGACAATGGACAATTCTGATTGCCCCAGACTAGCCCCTGCCAGCTCTGGTGCCCACTGCTGCCCACTGGCCCCCCTGGAGGCCCACTGCTGCCCACTGCTGCCCGCTGGCCCCCCTGGAGGCCCACTGCTGCCCACTGGCCCCCCTGGAGGCCCACTGGCCCCCCTGGAGGCCCACTGGCCCCCCCTGGAGGCCCCCCTGGAGGCCCACTGGCCCCCCCTGGAGGCCCCCCTGGAGGCCCACTGGCCCCCCCTGGAGGCCCACTGGCCCCCCTGGAGGCCCACTGGCCCCCTTGGAGGCCCCCCTGGAGTCCCACTGGCCCCCTTGGAGGCCCCCCTGGAGTCCCACTGGCCCCCTTGGAGGCCCCCCTGGAGTCCCACTGGCCCCTTGGAGGCCCCTGAGTCCCACTGGCCCCTTGGAGGCCCCCCTGGAGTCCCACTGGCCCCCTTGGAGGCCCCCCTGGAGTCCCACTGGCCCCCCTGGAGTCCCACTGGCCCCCCTGGAGTCCCACTGGCCCCCCTGGAGGCCCACTGGCCCCCCTGGAGGCCCACTGGCCCCCCTGGAGGCCCACTGGCCCCCCTGGAGGCCCACTCCAGAATCCAATCCTCCTCTCAGCATGAGGGACAGATTCTGCATTTACAACTGCAAACACTAAATCGTGCAGCCTGGCTTATTCCTCGAATTCTCCCCCAGCAATCTTAAGCAAATGAGTGCTGGATGTCATTCTTGAAGCCAGAAGACCCAGTACAAGAAATTTCTATGCTAAGTGGAAAAGGTTCTGCTCATGGATTCATTCTGAAGGAGAGGACAAAACACTGCTCTCTGCCTCTTACACTGGATTATCTAGCAGATGTACTCCACAAAGGCCTGTCCTCCTCCGTTAAGATACATGCCTCAGCCATTTCTGCTCATTACAACACTGAGCCACCTCTCATCTGGCACACTCTTATCAAACAGTTCCTGACAGGGCAAACAACTTAAGACCACCAAGGGGAGCACCCACCCTTGCTTTGGACCTTAACTTTGTACTGGAAAAGCTCACGCTTCCCCCCTTTGAACCTGCTGCATCAGCAGAGCTAAAATTCCTGTCTTGGAAAACAGCCTTGCTTCTAGCCATCACTTCAGATAGTGTCTGAGCTACAAGCACTCGCGGCTGTGGAACCCTTCATTATTTTCCATGCTGACAGTTTCCCTCAGTACTAACCCTTCCTTTATGCCCAAAGTGGTGTCCAGTGTGGCTCTTAATCAATCCATCCATTTGCCAACATTCTTCCGTAATCTTCAAAATAAAGGTGAAAGGATCCTGCGCTCCTTGGGACATGCACAGACAGCTTAGATTAAGCCGTTCAGAAAATCTGACCAGTTGCTACTCTGCTTTGCAACAAGGGCAGAGGGCAAGGCCATTTCAAAAGTTACCATTTCCAAATGGATAGCACACTGCATCCAATTATGCTACCAGCACCGTAGGAAACCAACTCCTCATTGGGTCAGAACACATTCCACTAGGATAACATCTACTTCTACAGCATTTTTCAGGGGAGTCCTTACTAGGGATATCCTGGAGGCTGCTACCTAGAGTTCTGTACACACCTTCACCAAACATTACCACCTGCCTATCTTTTCCAGATTCTGGGCAGGATTTGCTACAGCAGTACTGTAGGCTTACTAGCCAGCCCTAACTTTTCTTGACTGCTTCCACCCTTCAGCTTTGGGAATCCATGCAAGTGTGATGACTGCAACAGTGAAACACGAAGAACAGTGTGCTGTTGTGTACACTTAACATAAATGTAGATGTTCAAGTGTATTCACTGTTGCAGTCCTGGTTTGCCTCCCTCCAGCCCCCTGGTTTTCTCTTGTATATTGCTATTACTAACCCCTTCTGGGGTATTGGTATTTACTTTTTACTGGTGGTGTGTTCCCCACCATAACCTTGCTCCTTATTTGGGGGGGCTCCTGACATTTGGGGCAAGAAAAACTGATATAATGGTGTTGGCTGCCTGTTTTTATACCCTTAAGGACCTGACTTCAGTCCTGGAGCGACAGCATCCGACGCAGAAATACTAAGTCTCTGGTATTCGGGCCAACTGAGGGCTTACCTGCAGGCAGATAACCCAAGTGTGTTGACTGCATCAGTGAATACACTCTAACATCTACATTTATGCTAAGTGTACACAACTGTACTTTTTCGATAATGACAGACCCATTACTACATAGAAAAATTTGGGTAACCAGGTAAAACATAATCAACATTTATTAGCATTTTAGTGATATTTTGTATGCAGTTTTTTGTATACTTCTAATATTTTTTTTATACTAAACATTCTTGCAGGTTATGGGAAGAAGGATGGAAGCAACGTTACTATAAGAACAAATTTGATGTTGATGTGTCTGATCTGAAATTCCGCTGGAAGGTTGTACAGTCATACGTTGAAGGGCTTTGTTGGGTTCTCAGATACTACTATCAGGTATTTAAAGTAATAGAGTTGTAAAAACTGCTTTTCAATTTGTATCAGAGATGTATTGCTTATTTAGATGTTCTTCGTGTTTCACTGTTGCAGTCATCACACTAGGGTTTTCTGCCTGCAGGTAGCCCTCAATCGGCTTGGATACCAGAGTCTTGGGATTTATGTCTCTGATGCTGTCGAGACTTCCATGACGTCAGATCGTCAGGGGTATAAAACATGCAGTTGACGCAATTGCATCAGTCTTTCTTGCCGAGAATGACCCCGAAGCAGAAGCCGTTCCCAAGTGCCAGTCATCTACCTGAAACTTTGTTTTTTTCAAGTTTCAGACCTGAAGTCTTCTAAAGCTAAGTACCCCATTGGGGATTCTTTTTTTCTTGCTCTAACCGATGTCAGAAAAAATTAACAATTGTCTTGCCTGTGGAAAGCAAATACCTCAGAGATTTTCATTCTTACTGCATCACCTGTTTACGCCCAGACCACGGCGTCCATAGGTGTCGGTTTTGTGCTTTGTTTAAACGTCCGAACCATTTGTCAGGCTATTTTTGCAGCTTAATTATTTTGTTCTCCGTGTTCCGAAATGGCTTCGGTAAGGCATCCGACTACCGATCTTCCACAAATGCACAAAGACCGACCGCATAGGTCAAACACTGCCGATGACTCTTCCATTAAGCTTTTCACCAGTCCGCTGGTACTCCATGAGGTGCCTTTGCAGCCCCTGATGCCCACTTCTACAGATTCGCAGGCCTCTGCTGAGACGCATTTGGAGCCCAGTATGCAACAAGATGCTTCTTCGACTATGGAACCTGCGAATGTCTCTACCTTGGTTGGGGCCAGAGCCGCTGTGCATGCACCGGCTTCTGATGGTGTATTTGACCTATCGATATTCATATTAAACAGACAACTTCATTTCCTACTAAAGCTACCGAGTTTCTCAGGCCCAGAGTTCGCACTATGCCTAGAAAACTGACATCCAAAGTGCATGCTCATCCTCCCATGCCACAAAAACAAATGCTTAGAATGGCTGAAGACCTTATTTCTCTAATTATGGGAAGCCAGCCTTCCCCTGCCAAAAGACAAATAATTGAATTTCCTTCTGATTCTACATACCAGGAGTCTGATGACTCTGACCCTTTTGATTACCAGGTCATACCCTTATCTACCTATGAGGATTCAGATGCTGAGGAATCCATTCCCTCTGCCGCCTTCCCTTCAGAGGATTTCTCTTTTGGTGAAACCTTGTATACCTAAAGAGCACATTTCCGCTGAGAATGTCAGGACTATCCTCAGTCCAAAAAGAGACTCTGGGAATTTTTAGACTTGCCTCAGCACATGCCTCTAGCTATACCCCCTGTCCTGGATATTGTAGACGGTCTTGGGAGTCCAGTCTTAACTCCTGACACCTTACCACCAGCTCCTAGAAACCTGACGGGTACTACAGAGTCCTTGATTTTCATAAATTTCTCTAAGAATCTTACTGCGGATCTAGAAACCATTTCCCAGGGACCTAAAGGCATTAAGGTTACTACAACTAAAAACCCTACCCCTTCAGACATGGATTCTAGAGCTTTAGACAGATGGGGTAAGAAGGTATGTACCTCTGCAACTCTTGCCATCAGGGCTTTGAATTGCCAGTTTCACATGTTGAAGTACCAACAACATATTATGGAACTAATTAAACAAAGAATGGTGTTGCGTCCAGATTGTGCAGAAAATAAAGATTTACAAGAGTTAATGAATTCTGCAAACCAAGTTAGTAAACATACTTTGCTATGTGGGTTTGATGCCTTAGAAGCATCTTGCAGGGCTGCTGTCACTGGGTCTGTACTGAAAAGGGCATGCTTGGCTAAAAGAACAAGTCTTGCCTGACCATGTCAAAGCGAAATTACTAGATGCTCCATTAAATCAGGAGCGTTTGGCTCGAAAGCAGAAGTTCTTAAAACGATGGAAAAAAAAGCTAAATCTATGCAAACAAAGATTTCTTACAGGTGCAGCCACTTAGATTCAGTGGGCATTGGCCTTTAAAAAAAACTGGTCCTTTCCAGTCCCTGTCAGGCCTTCTCAGTCCAAACCCAGAGGAAACGGACCGGGCCACCAAGACTACAGTCTCAGGGTATGCAGAGATCTTAAACAATGGAGTGATCATCGTGTTTCACTGTTGCAGTCCTTACTCTTGGGTTATCCTGCCGGCAGGCTACCCTCAGTCAGCCAGAATTCCAAAGTCTAGGTCTGGCATCTGTTGCTGTCGCCTCTTCCCTGACGTCAGTGTGCCAGGGGTATAAAAGATGCAGCCAACTCATTTTCTTCAGTCTTTCTTGCCGCGTGGTGCCCGAAGCAAAAGCAGTTCTCAAGTGCCGGTCGGCCGACTCCTGAGATTTTCAAATGCGAATTTCAGAACAGAAGTCTTCATTAAAGCGAAGTACCCCGTTGGGGAAACTTTTTTTTTCTTGCTCCAGACCGATGTCAAAGTTAGCAATTGTATTTCTTATGGGAAGCAAATACCTCATAAGGATTTTCACTCTTACTGCATTCCTTGCCTAGGCCCTGATCACAACGTTGCTAGCTGTCGGTTTTGTGCTGGGCTTTACCAAGCGTCTGTTCGATTTTGCATTTCATTACTTTGGCCGAAGATTTAATTATATAATGCTGTCTGACCAGCCGACAACCGGAGTTTACAAAAAACGCAAGGACAAGGAAAAGGATAGGCATCAGAGGTCCAAAACTGGCGATGAAGCCTCTGCTAGGCCAGTCGCCGGTTCTCAGTGAGGTGCTTTCGCAGCCCCTGGCACCCGCTACCTCAGAGCCACAGGCCGCTTTGGACTCTCACATGGAGCCAACTGGGCCTCTGGATACTCGAGGTATTGGACACTCGGAAATCATTCCCTCAGATGGGTCCGGAGCCGCTGAGCAGACATCTGCTTCTGATGACGTCTTCAGACCTACACAACTATATATTAAGCCATCTTCAGCTTCAAAGACTAAAGCAGCTCTAAAGACAGAAACAAGTACAGCATTCTCCTACTCGGACTTCTATGCCTAAAAAACAGATGCTGAAAATGGCCGAAGACCTAATTACTTTCATCGGGGGCTCCCATCCCCCTCTTGATAAGAGGCCTAGGCAAGAGACTGAGTATGATTCTTCTGATCAGGTTTCTATTTCCTCTGATTCCTCTTCTGAACAGGATTACTCCATGCTTCCCTATGAGAATCCTGATGAAGAATCCATTCCTTCAGCCTCTCCTCCTGAGGATTATTCTTTTGGGGAAACCCTGCATACCATGGGAGAGCCAAAATTCTGAATCTAAGAAAAGGCTCAGACTTCTGCTACTTCCTCAGCACAGACCCCTGGCTATTCCACCTGAACCCTGTCCCCTCTGATAGGGATTCTAGGGCTCTAGACAGATGGGGGAAAAAACGACAAAACAAAAGAACTATTGCTGCACCACAAAACGAAAACATACCAGTAGAAAACACACTTTATTCTCTAGCGCCTCTGCTCAAAAAAGCCTTCAAGGAGTAACAGCTCATGTACACAAGTAGTTTATATAACACCAGCTATCCTAATCATTCAGTTACACATTCAATTAAATATAACAATCACATTCTTAAAAACACTACAAATTAAACTTTTCCAACAGTCTGTATTCAAACCTTTAGGGATCAAAGTTTCATATTTTAATATAAAAATCATTTCTTTCTTTAGGAGCAAATTTTTTATTTTACCATCACTAATATTATTTTCAGAAATTTGTTCTAAAACAGTAGCCTTCAAACTATCGCATTTGCCCCCATGAAATTCAGAAAAAATGTGCCAAGGGACTTTCCAATCTATTTGCCCTTATGTCCCTCAGGTGCTCCATAATTCTGATCTTAAACATTCTTTTAGTTTGCCCCACATAAAATTTATCACAGCCACATTTAATAGCATAAATAACCCGTTCTGTTCTGCAATTAAAACAACCATTTGGTTTAAAAACAATACCATTCATCTGAAAAAGAACTAATAACATAAGAACAACTTTTGCATTTCCCCCTTGGTACCATTCCACTATTAACAATATGCTGATATATTCTCTCATTAGGTTTACAAAATTTTGTTTGTACTATCATCCTTTATGTTCTTTCCTCTTTTATCAGAACAAATTAACTTCATTTCAGTTAATCCATTAAGCTCTTAAATTTTTCAAAAATTCCCAAAGATGTAAAATATACCTTTTAATATTTTCACTACGTATATTAAAAGTAGAAACCATAAATATCTTTATTTCTTTATGGTCAGTAACAGTTATAAGTTTGTCTTTTCCAACAATTTAAGCCACTATTAAATCTTTTATTGAATACTTTCTTTATACTTGAATCAATTAATAATTTGTCATATTGTCTTTTTATAAACATCTCTGTGGTATATTTAATTTCATTCAAAAAAGTATCATCATTACAAATATGGGATATTCTCAAGAATTCCCCATAAGGCAAAGCTTCAATAGTGTCTAGGGTGGCAACTTGTTCCCATTAAAAATTCATTAGGACAATCAAATTTCCTTTGAATACCTGTAGTAATGAATTTACTTGCAGTACCTGATAAGTTAGTATCTAAAAAAGAAACTAGGTCCACATTGTATTCCCTTCATATAAAAAAATTAAATCAATAAATCTAAAATAAAATATAACATAATTATTAACAAAAGAATGAGTGTAAATATATTTTTTCCACCAATCCCATAAATGTTTGCATACATTGCTGCAAATGCAGCACCCATCGCTGTACCTTGGATTTGGTGGAAAATTTTATTATCAAAATAAAAATAATCATTTTCCAAACAAACTAGATCAGAAACATAATGTGTTAAAGGAAAATCACCCATCTGCTTATTTAAAGCCTCTAATTCCGAAAGTGTCTTATATTGGTATAGAGACTTTTAACATCCAATGTAACCCAATACATATTATCATTCCAAATATCTTTAATTCTACTAAGAAAATCAAAAGAATCCCGTATGTAAGATGGAAGTTTCCGAGCCTCTTTGAGTAACACTTGGTGTAAAATCACCCCTAAATTATGTAAAAAAATAATTACTAGCCGAAACAATCTGCCTACCAGGGGGATTCCTAACATCCTTATGGATTTTCGGTAGGCAATAGAAATAAGCTGGACCAAATTCTTCAATATCCAGTTTATTTTTAACATCTGTGTCCAACCAATAACCTAATCTCAAACCTCTCTGTATCAAACTAATATTCTCTTTAGCCTGTGTTAGTTTCAATAGAAACTTCACAATATACAGATTTGTCCTCTAATAAATCTATACACATTTTATAGTATTGAGTATAGTGCATAATAACTACTTTATTCCCTTTGTCTGAAGGTTTCACAATTAAATCCCGTTGCTTAGAAAAATTCATTAATTCAAACCATTCATTTTTTGACAAATTAAAACTTATTTGTCTTAAGCTATTTAATAATGAATCAATTTCAAAATTTAACATAGTATGAAAATTTTTGATTCCATCATGTACAACTGGTGGCATGAACTTATTTCTTACATTTACCACAGATGTATCCAAAGCACAATACGCATTCAACTCGGACACAAGATATAAAAGAATCATTAAAAGAATCATTGTAACTCAATTCTAAAGAGGAAAAATCCATACCCTGCGAGTCATTCAAAACAATTTCTTTCTCAGTACTCTTGACAGAAAAACAATGAAAATAATACCAAAGATGTAATTTCCGTACAAACCTAAATAACTCTGCTTTACATTCATATTTCTTCGGCAAAACAGTCGGTACAAATTTTAAACCATGATTCAAAACACAACATTATCATTAATATGACATCCAGATAAATTAACTGTATTAGAAACAAAACAAAAGTTAGTACCATCTAGTCCTTTTATTTTCGCGCCATTGGCGAGGAGCCCTGCCTCTTTGTTGTTCCTGCTCCGCATAACTTCTTTTATGTTGTTGCCTCCCATATACTCTGTTGACGAAAGTGTTCCGAAAAGTAACAATCATCCACCGGAGAAGGCAAAGGTGGAAAATCAGAAGTTAAGTCACTGTCACTGTGGTGTCTAGAGTCTGTATTAACTCTCAAGTTGGCGTTGGTAGTACTGCCAATCCTCTCCTTTAAAGGAACGCCCTCATAATGACTATCCACTCTAGAGCGAGATCGCTGATTGGATCCACCAAAGAAGGCTGTGTCCTTCTCAGTCACGAAGATCTCTCTATTTTACGCATCTTTTGTTCCAACACTTTTTTCTCATGTAAATTTAAGTTCATCTTGGATATCATTAAGACAGGACTCAAATTTGGCCCTATCTAAGGTAGACATTAAACTGGTACAAACCACACTAATATCTTTTTTAATATTAGTTTGATAATGTCCCGCTCTATAAGAATATTTAACCACTCAATTGAACAATGATGTGCTGCTTTCTCCCATCTCTGTTGAAAGACTATCAGTTGCACACGTTCCTATGAATGGTTCCGAAGGAAATTTAACTGCTCTCAGACCTCATGGTACTATATCAAGGTCGAAGTACCTTTGCAAACTGGTATAATTGTAAAATGTAAGCATCTCTTTATCCATTAAGTTACTGAGCTTTGACACAAGGGTTTTCACTTCTACCAGGTATTCTGACAAGCGCTTACCAACATGTGCAAATGGATTATTTGCTCGTTTGCTGCATGTTTCAGCCAAAAAGCGCTCCCAAACGGGGGGGGGGGGTACACTTCTGCAACCCTGGCTGTAAGGGCTTTAAATTGTCAGTTTCATATGCTTAAATATCAGCAATATTTAATGTCATTGCTTAAACAGAAATTGTTGACAAATACTGAATGTTCAGAAAACAAGGAATTGCAGGATTTATTGCATGCAGCTGAAGTGGGAAAGCATACTTTGCAATGTGGTTATGATTCACTGGAGGCCTCTTGCAGGGTCGCTGTTACAGGTTCTGTTATTAGAAGGCATGCTTGGTTGAAGGAACAGAATCTGCCTGATCATGTTAAAGCAAAATTATTAGATGCACCATTACAGAATGATACTTTGTTTGGTACTAAAGCAGAAGAGGTGTTGAAAAAGGTACTAAAGCAGAAGAGGTGTTGAAAAAAATGGAGGATAAAGCAAAGTCCATGCAGACAGTGAAGGATTTCTTCAGGTACAGCCACCCAGGTTTAGCAGGAACTGGCCTTCTAAAAATTGGTCCTTTCCAGTGTCAGCCAGACCACAAAGAGCCAGATACAAGCGTCCCAAAGGCAGATCTCAGCCCCAGTGCTCATACAGGCCTAAATAATGGGGTGCTCCTACCTCCAAAAGCGGAGAAGACAAATCACAACCTTACAGGAAACAGTCCCAATGACTTTCCTCTGCCAGATCCAAGCACCTTTCTTTTGGCAGCCCCCTTAGAGGGAAAACTAGCACTTTTTTCATCAAATTGGCAAATGGTTACCCAAGACAAATGGGTCCTGAACAGTGTCCCAAGGCTACAGGTTCCTTTTTCACACTCTACCAAGGTCAAAAGGTATGCCAGACCTGCCACACATTCAATGGGCAGAGGCACAGAAACAAATTACAGCCCTCATGGACACGAGGGCCATTCAGCAAGTACCACAACAAGAGCAGGGTTAAGGATTTTACTTCAGACTTTTCCTAGTACCCAGAAAGGACAAAACCTCGAGACCAATACTGGACCTGTCTTCACTAAATACGTTTCTGGAAGTTCCAGAATTCAAGATGTTGACTCTGCAGCAGCTACTGCCCATGCTGGGCAAGAAGGCTTGGCTCGTAACTTTGGACCTAAAAGAGGCATACCTGCATATCCCAATCAATCTTGCAGAAGATACCTCAGATTCATAGCTGGCTCAATGCATTACCAATTCTCTGCACTGCCCTTTGGATTATCTACTGCGCCCAGGGTCTTCACAAAATTCCTGGCACCAGTAATTGCGTTTTGCAGACAAAAAGGAATTCTTATATAACCCTACTTGGACGACTGCCTGATTCAAGCAGAGAACAAAGACATTCTTCTAAAGCATCTAGCGTTTGTAAAAAGATTACTAATTGGCGTAGGGTACACAGTAAACGAAAAGAAATCAAAACTAGTGCCCTCTCAAAAGATAATATTCCTGGGTGCAAGCTTAAATGCAACTGCCCAGATGGCTTATCTCACGCCAGACAAACAAAAGCAACTGACTACTTCAAGAAATTGGCAACAAAAACCCTCTTATCTGCAAGGAAAATCCTGCAGGCCTTGGGTTTCATGGCATTCTGTTAATTCCATATGCCAGACTGCATATGAGGAAACTACAATGGTATCTAAAAAGTGTTTGGACTCTGCATTGCCACAGCCTGGAGACAGTAATTACACTAATTCCCTGCCTGCAACAGGAGTTTCGATGGTGGGCAGAAGCCTGTCGCCACAAGGGGCTGCCATTCAGTTTACTCACTGCCAGACAGACACTGACAACGGACGCATCTTATTATGCCTGGGGGGCCCATATGGCAGGAAAATGTATTCAGGGCACATGGCCTGCAAACCAGATCTATCTTCACATCAATCAAAAAGAGATGCTAGCTGTTCAAAAGGCCCTGACAGCCTTCAAGGACCTAATTCATCCAGGACAACTACTGATAAAGACACAACACCACCGTAATGCAGTATATAAACAAGCAGGGGGGCACACATTCTTACCCCTTTGCAGACTAGCCATGACTTTGTGGGACACAGCATTGACTTACCAAGTACATCTGCAAGCACAATTCCTGTCAGGAAGGAAAAATACTCTGGCAGACGAGCTAAGCAGAAACCTCATGGATCCCCACGAGTGGCAGCTGGATTGACAAGTCTTCAGCATGATAAGGAAATGGGGATGCCCGAACAGAGATCTATTTGCCTCTCCTCACATCTACCAACTAAAAAGATTCTGCACAAGGGTTTATCACAGACTAGCATGGAAAGTGGACACCCTATCAGTATATGCATTTTCCCCTCTGCCTCTCCTCCCCAAGGTACTCTTAAAGGTCAGACAGGAGAAGCCAAAGATGATGCTGATTGCCCCAGACTGGCCCCGCCAGTACTGGTATCCAATATTAAGGAGCTTGTCTCAATGCCCAGCTTGGACCTTACCTCAAATACCTCATCTACTGTCCTAGCAAAACAGATCCTGCACAGCCAACTCAGAACTTTAAACCTGACAGCATGGCGAATGTAGTCATACAAAACGCACCTCTCAGTAAAGCTGTGATGGATGTCATTTTGGAAGTCAGAAGGCCTAGTACTACAAAATCTTATGCTGAAAAATGGAAGGGATTATGTACTTGGAACCAGGCACAAGGAATTGATACAGCTGTGCCAAAAATTCCTCAGATTTTGCAATACTTAACTGACATGCTGGACAAAGGCCCGTCTTTTTCATCTATTAAAATTCATGCCTCTGCCATTTCGGCTCATTACAATGTAGAGCCACCAATCTTTTCTCATCCCTTATTAAAGCAGTACCCCGGAGACAAAAATTTAATACCTCCAAGGAGATCAGCAATGCCTGCATGTGACCTCAACTATGTCTTGGAAAAACTCACCCTGCCTCCTTTTGAGCCAGCTGCTACTGCTGATATAAAGTTTTTATCTTGGAAAACAGCTCTGCTCCTGGCAATAACTTCTGCAAGATGAGTTTCAGAGCTACTGGCACTCATGGCTGTGGAACCTTTTATCATTTTTTTATCCAGACAGGGTCTCTGAGGACAAACCCAACATTTATGCCTAAGGTGGTGACCAGTGTGGCTGTCAACCAAACTATTCACCTGCCAACCTTTTATCCAAATCCACAGAACAAGGAGGAGAGAATTCTGCATTCTTTGGATGTACACAGACAGCTTAGATTCTACTTGGACAGAACCAAAGTTTTCAGAAAGAGTAATTACTAGTGACGTATGCTGCAGGATCACAAGGAAAGGCCATCTCAAAGCAGACTTTTTCAAAGTGGATAGGCCACTGCATTCGTTTCTGCTATGTACACTATGGCAAGCCAGTACCTAAGGGCATTAGGTGACACTCAACCAGAGCTGCAGCCACTTCAGCAGCCTTTCTCAGGGGAGTACCTACCAAGGACATTTTAGAGGCTGCTACTTGGAGTTCAGTGCACACCTTTACAAAGCACTATCATCTGCCATTCTACTCTAAATCCAGGGCAGGCTTTGCCACTGCAGTTCTGCAGGGCCTAATAGCCGCTCCTAATGCTGTTTAGCTTCAGCCTCCCAACCTTAGCTTTGGGACTCTACCCAAATTTAATGACTGCAACATGAAATATGAAGAACATAGTACAGTTGTGTACACTTACCATAAATGTAGATGTTAGAGTGTATTCACTGTTGCAGTCCAGGTTACCCACCCACCATTTTCTTCTGATGGAACCTATCTTTCCTTCTCTGATTTATGCAACCTATGTGGTGTATTTGCTTGTAGATGAAGGTAAATTTGATATTGGTGCATGTAATTGTATCTAAATTTTGGCAACCCTTTTGGGGGGGCAGCTGACGTCTGGGGCAAGAAAAACTTAAATGGCATTTGCTTCTTTTTTACCCCTGATGACCTGACGTCCGGGAAGGGATGATAGCAGCCGATGCAGGACTCAAGACTTTGGAATTCAGGCCGGCTGAGGGCAACCTGCCAGCAGGATTACCCAAATGTAATGACTGTAACTGAGTACACTCTAACGTCTACATTTATGGTAAGTGTACACAACTGTACTTTTCTACTCCAGACTGTTCCTGGTGCTCAGAAAAGACCGCTCTTGGCACCCTATTGTGGATCCATCAGTTCTCAACATCTTCCTGGTGGTCCCAAAATTCAATATGCTTACACTGCAGCAGCTTCCTGTGCTAGCCATGGATGCCTGGTTAGTCACCCTAGACTTAAATGAAACTTGTCTGCACATCCCCATAAGGGAGTCTTGCAGGAAATATCTACATTTCAGGGCAGGCTGTATGCACTATCAGTTCTCTGCATTTCCCTTTGGCTTATCTACTGCACCCAGAGTATTCACAAAATGCCTGGCTCCAGCCATTGCATAATGCAGGCAGAGAAGTATTCAAATCTACCCATACTTGGACGATTGCCTGATTCAGGCGGATAGTCAAGTATTGCTACTTCAGCACCTGGCATTTGTAAAAGACTTCTAACTTCACTGGGATACACCCTCAACAAAAAGAAATCACAACTGGTGACCAGCCAACATATTGTATTCCTGGGAGCAAGCTTGAACACAACTTCCCAGTTGGCTTTCCTCGCTCCAGAAAAGCAGGTCCATCTGACAAACTTTTTCAAACCATGGCCAACAAAAAACCCAGCTGTCTGCAAGGAAAATACAGCAAGCCCTAGGGTTCATGGCCTCATGCATTCTTCTAATTCCATATGCAATACTGCAGGACTTGGAAACAGTGATTCCTATCATTCCTTGTCTAAGGGCGGAGTTCCTTTGTTGGGCAGAAGCATGCAACCACAACAAGGAACTTCTTTTCACTCAACCCCTTGCTGCCCAAACCCTGATAACAGATGCATCAGACTGCATGGGGGGCTCACATGGCATGCAAATGCATTCAAGGCATATGGAGCCCAGAACAAATTCCCCTGTATATCAATCAAAAAGAGATGCTAGCTGTACAGAAAGCTCTGACAGTCTTCAAATACTTAATCCTTCCATGACAGCTCCTGATAGACAGACAACACCACAGTTATGTGGTACACAAGCAAGCAGGGCGGGACTCATTTTTACCCACTCTGCAGTTTAGCCATGGCTCTGTGGAACTCGGCCTTGAGCATCCAAGTGCACCTACAAGCTCAATTCCTGCCAGGCAAGCAAAATTCACTGGCAGACTAAGCAGAAATCTGCTTGGACCCTCACGAGTGAAAACTGGAACCCAACTCATTCAAACTTCTAGCCCAGAGGTGGGGAACTCTGGAGATGGACTTTTTTGCCCCCCCCACCCACCCACCAATTGAACAAATTTTACTCCAGGAACACTATCAGCAGGGCCTGGAAGGTGGATGCCTTATCCTTTACATGGAAAAACCTCAATATATGCCTTTCTTCCTCTGCCCCTCACAAAAGTACTACTCAAGATCAAACCGGACAGACCAAGGGTAATCCTTATTGCACCAGACTGGCCACGCCAGCACTGGTACCCACTCCTACGCAGTCTGACAGCAGTGCCACCCTGGCACCTACATCAGACATTTTCCCTGCTGTCTCAGCAGGAGAGACAGATTATGCATCCACAGCTGCAAACCCTAAACCTTGCAGCCTGGCTTATCCCATGAATACACCACCAGCATCCCTCAGCAAACAGGTGCTGGACGTCGTCCTTGAGGCCCGAAGGCCTAGTACTAGGAAATCCTATGCTGAAAAGTGGAAAAGATATTGTTAGTCTCAAGGAAAGAACACAGCTGTGCCCAACTTACCTCAAATCCTTGATTACCCAACAGAACTGCTCCACAGAAGCCTATCCTTCTCATCCATTAAGATTCATGCCTCTGCCATCTTGGCTCATAATACTTGGCCGCCCTCTCTCTCCTGTCTCGCTCATGCAGTTCCTGATGGGAGCTAACAATTTAGGGCCCCCTAGGAAAGCTCCCACCTTGGTCTGGGACCCTAACTTTGTACTGGAAAAGCTCATACTTCCCCCTTTTGAACCTGCTGCTTCAGCAGAGTTAAAATTCCTCTCTTAGAAAACAGCCTTACTTCTAGCTATTACTTCAGCAAGAAGAGTGTCTGAGTGAGTTACAGGCACTAATGGCGGTGGAGCCCTTCATTATTTTCCATGCTGACAGGGTTTCCCTCAGGACTAACTCTTCCTTTATGCCCAAGGTGGTATCCAGTGTGGCTTTAAACCAATCCACCCATTTGCCAGCTGTTTTCCCTAATCCTCCGAATAGAGGGGAAATGATCCTGCACTCCTTGGACGTGCACAGACAGCTCAGGTTCTACTTTGAGAGGACTAAGCCTTTCAAAAAATCTGAGCAGCTACTAGTCAGCTTTGCTGCAGGGGCAGAGGGCAAGGCCATTTTGAAGCAAACAGTTTCCAAATGGGATAGCACACTGTATCCATTTCTACTACAAGCACTATAGAAAACCTACCCCTCTGGGGATCAGAAGTCATTCCACTCAAGCTACTTGACATCCTGGAAGCTGTAATCTGGAGTTCTGTACACACCTTCACCAAGCATTACCACTTACCTGTTTTTTTCTAAATCCAGAGCTGGATTTGCTACAGCAGTCTTGTAAGGCCTGCTAGCCAGCCCCAACACTTCTTCACTGCCTCCACCCTTCCTCAGCTTTGGGATTTAAACCAAGTGTGATGACTGTAACAGTGAAACACTAAGAACATAATACAGTTGTGTACACTTACCATAAATGTAGATGTTAGTGTATTCACTGTTGCAGTCCTACTTTCCTTCCCTCCAGCCCCCTGGCTTTCTGTCCCTTTTTTCCTAGCCTGTTTATGGCCATCTTTTATGGCAGGTGTATTTACTTTACTGGAGGTGTTCCACAACATGTAATAGCTTCCTATTTTGGGGGCTCCTGACATCTTGGGCAAGAAAAATTGATGTAATGGCATCTGCTGCATGTTTTTTTACCCCTGACTTCATGAGAGGCAACAGCATCCGACGCAGAAATCTCAAGACTCTGGTATTTGGGCTGACTGAGGGCTACCTGCAGGCAGATAACCCTAGTGTGATGACTGCAACAGTGAATACACTCTTAACATCTACATTTATGTAAGTGTACACAACTGTCCTTTGTGTTATATTGAGGACGGATTACAAAGAAAACAAGGTTGTTGGGTAGAGAATTTTTTGACTGTAGAAATTCAACCAATGTTCCCTTCTTTCTTTGTAAAGGAAGTACAACTATTAGGTGAGGTACTCATCTTGTCCCTAAGATTGTTGCACTTAATGGTTTGTAGATGTTCTTCATCTCACATTGCTGCAGTCCTTACATATGGGTAGTCCGCTGTCCTCGGTCGGCCCGAATACCAAAGTATTAGGCTGACGTCGGTCAAGGCGCTTAAAACTGACATCAGGACGTCAGGGTACAAAAGCGCATGACCGACGTCATATCCCCAGTCTTTTTTGCCGCATGGTCTGATGCAGAAGCAGCGTTGCAAGTGCCGTTCGGCATTCTGAAATTTTTCGAGTTCGGAGTTTCAGACCGAATCCAAGTTGGCTAAGTACCCCGTTGGGGATTATTTTGGTTTTTTCTTACCTCAGTATAGTACCGGATGTCAGAAAAAGTGAATAATTGTATTTCTTGTGGGAAACAGATACCGCATAGGGATTATCATTCTTTGTGCATTCCTTGTTTGGGGCCTGAGCACGGCGTAGTGGTGTCGCTTTGTGCTAGGTTCAATAAGCGCACTATTAGCGAAGGTTAGATTGTGCTAGGCTGGTCTTGATGCGGTGCAATTATAATATGCCGTCGGATTCTCCGCCGCTTCCGAAGAAGCGCAAAGACAAAACAGTTAAACCCAGGCAAGATGAGTCGTCCGTTCCGGACGCCGGTTCTTTAGAGGCTTCAGTGGAACCGGTGGGTCCGACGGAGACTTCTTTAGAGTCTCAGGGGGAGACTTTAATTTTGCAGGATGTGGCCTCTCTTGAGGCAGGGCAGGCTGAAGGGGCTTCTCAGGTTACTGTACTCCCCTCCCTTCCCAGGGTGGTTAGGCCTTCTCCTTCTGTTTCCAAGGCTTCTCCCAGGGGCAGGCCAGGTTTAGCATCTGTTGGTGTCGCTCCTAGTTCAGCAGGGTCTGTGCCTAAGAAGCACATGCTTAAAATGGCAGAAGATTTGATTACTCTGATTAGAGGTTCTTTGCCCCCTCCTGATAAGAGGCCTAGGGTGGAGCCAGAGTTGGGAAGTTTGGAACAGTCTTCTGATGTTTCAGAGTCTTCGGCTGAAGACTTGCAGGAGTACTCTCCTTATTCTGATTCTGATGCAGAAGATTCCACTCCTTCTGCTTCTCCTCCAGAGGATTTTTCTTTTTCAGAGACACTTCACTCTATGAGGGAGCATTTTAAGTGGGAAGGTCAGGACTTCTCTGATTCCCGGAAAAGGCTTAGGGAATTTTTGCTTTTACCTCAACATAGGCCCTTAGCTATTCCACCTGTTCTGGATGTTGTGCAGGATGTGTTTTCAGAGGCTTCGCTTAATCCTGATTCTCTGCCTTCTGCACCTGTTAAACCAGATAGGTATTACAGGGTGCCTGAGGCTCATAAATATCTTTATAAGAGTCCTAGGGCGGACCCAGAAACTATTAGTCAGGGACCCAAGGGTGTCAAGGCCTCTGTTGTAAAAAAAATCCGGTTCCTCTAGATAGAGGCCAGAGCTTTGGATAGATGGGGAAAGAAGGTCTATACTTCTACCTTAGCAATGAGGGCTTTGAATTGCCAGTTTCATATGTTGAAATATCAAAACTTTCTTCTTTCTCAATTGAAATCTAAGGTGGATGCTCTGGCAGAAGGCATTGAGTGTAAAGAATTACAAGATTTGGTGCATGTCTCTGAGCAGGTTGGTAAGCATTCTTTACAATGTGGTTTTGATGCTGTGCAGGCCTCGTCTAGGGTGGCTGCCACTGGTTCAGTTCTTCGCAGGCACGCCTGGCTGAAGGATCAGAATTTTTCTGACCATGTTAAGACAAGGATTTTGGATGCTCCTTTGCAGTCTGAAGTGTTGTTTGGTCCACCTGTGGAATCAGTCTTAAAGAAAATGGAGGACAAGGCTAAGTCTATGCAGACTGTTAAGGATTTTTTGCAAGTTCAGCCTCCAAAGTTTAGTAGGAATTGGCCTGCTAAGGGGTGGGCGTATCCTTCTTATGATTCTCAGTCTAGGGGTAGATCTAGGCGTGGTAGGGGCAGAGCACAGAGTTCCTTCAGACCTAGAACTGGGAGTTCACCTGCACAATCTTCGGTGAGGGTAGGGGCCAGTCCTTTCGTAAACAGGCCCAATGACCTACTTTTCAGCTGCCAGATCCCTCTTGCCTGGCGGCACCTTTGGGAGGAAGGTTGGCACTTTTCAAGGAAAATTGGATTTTAATTACCCAAGACAAATGGGTACTGGATATCATACACCGAGGTTACAAGTTTTATTTCCATACCTTGCCTCCTTTCCAAGGCATGCCAGACGTTCCTCCTCAGCAAAGACTAGAGGCTCACAACCAAATTTCTCTTCTACTTCAAATAGGAGCTATACAACCGGTCCCTCTGCCAGAAGTGGGCCTAGGATTTTATTCTCGCCTGTTTCTAGTACCAAAGAAAGGGGACACGTGGAGACCCATTTTGGACTTACCTATCCTCAACACATATCTGGACATTCCCAAGTTCAAAATGTTGACGTTACAGCAGCTTTTACCTCTGCTGGGCAAAGATCACTGGATGGTGACTCTGGATCTCAAGGAGGCTTATCTTCATGTTCCTATCAGGCCCAGTTGCAGGAAGTATCTGCGTTTTGGCTGGGACTTTTCATTATCAGTTCTCTGCATTGCCCTTTGGCTTATCTACTGCGCCCAGAGTGTTCACGAAGGTTCTGGCTCCAGTGGTAGCTTTCTTCAGGCTAAGAGGAATACAAATCTATCCTTATTTGGACGATTGCCTGATTCTGGCTCAAGGAAAGGACGAACTTCTTCATCATTTACAGTATGTGGTGGCAGTGTTAAGATGCCTAGGGTATTCTGTGAACGAAATAAAGTCCAGTCTAGTACCCTCTCAGGACATGTGCTTTCTGGGTGTGAGACTGAATACAGCATCCCAGATGGCCTTTTTGACCCCGGACAAACAAAAGAATCTTTCTCTTTATTTCCATCAATTGTCTCGTCAGTCCAGGCTGACTGCAAGGACAGTCCTTCAAGCCTTGGGGTTCATGGCATCTTGTATTCTGGTACTTTCCAATGCCAAACTGCATATGAGGAAGCTGCAATGGTATCTCAAAAATGTATGGACGCAACACTGCCGAGATATGGACACTGTCATTCAGATAATACCTTGCATTCAAAAGGAATTTTTGTGGTGGGCTCAGGAATGTCACCTAAACAAGGGACTCTCTGTGACCCGACCAGAGGCGAGTCAGATTCTAACGACAGATGCCTCAGACAAAGCTTGGGGAGCTCATCTAAATGGAAAATGGGTACAAGACACGTGGCCTGCCAGACTTCAACATTTACATATCAACTTGAAGGAGATGTTAGCAGTCCAATTTGCATTGATAACTTTCAAGGATTTACTTCTTCCAGGGCAGGTGTTGATTCAAACAGACAACACAACTGTCATGTGGTACATCAACAAGCAAGGGGGGACACATTCATATCCTCTATGCAGACAAGCAATGATTTTGTGGGAGACTGCTCTCAGTTTGCAGCTAAATCTTCAGGCAAGGTTTCTGCCAGGAGCACAGAACTCCTTAGCAGATGTGTTGAGCAGACAAATTATGGATCCCCACGAGTGGAAATTGGATCCTCATGTATTTCAAATATTGACAGTGTTATGGGGAACTCCAGACATAGATGTGTTCGCTTCTCCACTATATTACCAGCTGCCAAAGTTTTGCACGAAAAGGTTTCATCCCACAGCTTGGAAAGTGGATGCTCTCTCATTCAATTGGAGCAATCTTCACGTGTATGCCTTTCCACCACTGCCTCTCCTCCCAAAGGTACTCCTGAAGGTCAGACAGGACAAGCCAACCATGATTTTAATAGCTCCGGATTGGCATTGACAGCACTGGTACCCATTACTGAGAAGTCTGGTACGGGAGCCTCCATGGCCTTTGCCTTCGATTCCACACCTGCTGTCTCAGGAGAACAGTCATTTACTCAATGTCAAACTTCACTCTCTACATCTAACTGCCTGGCATATTCTGTTTTAAACCCTGGAGGGTCTCAGCTTCCACAACAAGTTTTGAATGTTATTTTAGAGGCCAGAAGGCCTAGTACAAGGAAAGTTTACGCAGATAAATGGAGGAGATTTTTAATTTGGAGTACAGCAAAGGACTTTGATGTTTCTAAACCTAACTTAAGTGTTGCTCTTCAATACCTTACTGAGTTATTGGACAAAGGTTTGTCCTTCTCCTCTATAAAGGTTCATGCTGCAGCAATTTCTGCTCACTATGACTGTGACCCACCATTATTTTCTCATCCTTTGTTTAAGCAATTCCTTAGAGGGGCAAAGAATATAAGACCCCCACGTAGAGCTCCTACTCCTGCTTGGGATCTCAATTTTGTGTTGGAGAAACTCACTCTACAACCTTTTGAGCCTGCAGCGACTGCCGAGTTGAAATATTTATCATGGAAGACTGCTTTTTTGTTGGCCATTACATCTGCGAGAAGGGTTTCTGAATTACAGGCCCTTATGGCGGTTGAGCCTTTCTTAATTTTCCACAAGGATAGGGTGTCTTTGCGTACTAACCCTTCCTTTATGCCTAAAGTGGTTTCTAGTGTGGCTTTAAACCAAACTATTCATTTGCCTACTTTTTATGCAAACCCCCAAAATAAAGGGGAGAAGATTTTGCACACTTTGGATATACACAGACAGTTGCGATATTATTTGAGCAGAACTAAAGGGTTCAGGCAGCCTCAGCAGTTTTGTTTCATTTGCTTTGAGTTCTCAGGGCAAACCTGTTTCAAAACAAACAATTTCTAAGTGGATTGGTTTTTGTATTGCTTTCTGTTATTCCCATCATGGTAAGGAGATTCCATCTGGGATTAGGCCTCATTCCACTAGGGCTACTGCCACTTCTACAGCTTTTTTAAGGGGGGTGGCTACTAAGGATATTTTGGAGGCAGCTACTTGGAGTTCAGTGCATACTTTCTCTAAGCATTACCACCTTCCACTTTACTCTAAATCTAGGGCTGGATTTGCCACTGCAATTTTACAGGGCATTTTGGCAGCTCCTAATGCTTTTTAGTTTTGCCATCCTCCCTTACCTCTGCTTTGGGATTCTACCCATATGTAAGGACTGCAGCAATGTGAGATGAAGAACATAGTACAGTTTTGTACCTACCATAAATGTAGATGTTCGCAGATCCACATTGCTGCAGTCCAATTTACCCTCCCTCCTTCCCCTCTGTAGTTAGAGGTGGTTGTGTGGTTTGGGTTGTAAATGTAAATATTGTAAATATGGTTAGTGCAGGGGTGGTTGGTTGTTTTTTGGCTTTGCCCTTTCTTTTTAGGGCCTTCTGACATCTGGGGCAAGAAAAGACTGAGGATATGACGTCGGTTATGCGCTTTTGTACCCTGACGTCCTGATGTCAGTTTTAAGCGCCTTGACCGACGTCAGCCTAATACTTTGGTATTCGGGCCGACAGAGGACAGCGGACTACCCATATGTAAGGACTGCAGCAATGTGGATCTTCGAACATCTACATTTATGGTAGGTACAAAACTGTACTTTAATCTCCTGCCCAAGATGACTCATCACAGTGCACATGGGATTTTTCTCGTGTTGTATGAAGTTCGTAAGGTACTTGGTGGTTCAGATTTGTTAATTTTGATGACTTTTGGTTATCAAAAGTTGTCATTCCATGCTTCCAATCTTGGTCTACCATGTTCAGGGTGGTCCTAACAGAACATTCTGCAAGTTGTAACTGGCTAGGGACTTCCACAGGTTGAGATGGACAGAAAATAAAGCAGTATAATAATGATGGATCTATGTTGTCTTCTGTCGTCCTCGACCATCTCACTGCGCCCCTTTGATTGTCACGGTTTCTGGCTGGCTGTGCTGACCAGCCCTGAAGTTCTTAAAGGGCATCAAGAGGGCATTCTTTTATCTGATACCTGGATATAATTGTTTGCCCTTTGTCCAAGGGGTAGGGATGAAGAAACTTCATCTGAGTAGTGTCAGAGCATGGCGTTGTAAATAGAGGAGGTGGAATTCCAGGACTGAAGATTCTAAGGATGCCAGCATCAGGTTCCAAGTCAAATCTGTTAATCCACAGATGTTCATCGTGCATACAGCTGCAGTAATCACAGATGGGTTTTCTGCCGTCAGGCGGTCCCTCGGTCGGCCGAATTCCAAAGTCTTGGTCCGGCGTCGGTTGTCGCTTTCTCTTCTGACGTCAGTGAGGCCAGAGTATATAAGACACAGCCGACGCCATGTTCTTAAGTCTTTTTTGCCGCACGGTGCCCGAAGCAGAAGCAGTTCGCAAGTGCAGGTCGGCCAGCTCCTGAATTACGAATATTTTGGAAACCGAAGTCTTCATTAAAGCTAAGTACCCCGTTGGGGAAACTTCTTGCCTCAGACCGATGTCAGAAAAAGTTAATAATTGCATTTCTTGTGGGAAGCAAGTACCGCATAAGGATTTCCATTCCCTCTGCATACCTTGTTTGGGCCCAGACCACGACGTCTCGGGCTGTCGCTTTTGCGCTACCTTCAATAAACGCACTATTAAGCGTCTGGCGGAGTTTGCCCAGCACTACTTTGGTAAAGCTTTTGATTATAAAATGTCGTCGGACACTCCGACTACCGTTTTGTCCAAAAAACGCAAGGAAAAGGACCGACACGCGAGGCCCGCGGTCCCCGCCGACACCACGCCTAAACAGGCTACACGTGGTCCGGTTCTCAGTGAGACGCCTTTGCTGTCCCTGACTACCGACGACACTCCTTTGGTGGTGTCCTCTGTACCAGAGACCGCTGGTACCTCTGCCCTTTCCCAGACTACAACCGAAGCCTCTGCTAATGTTGAGCCTACTAATGTGGACAGGTCCACCTCCACCCATGGTGTATTTAGGCCCTCATCTTCTTTTTCAATTAAGGCCTTTACTAAATCCAAAGCAGCCAGGCATCCCACGAGGCCTGTTGCACAGGGCCCATCTCCAGGTCCCATGCCTAAAAACAGATGCTTAAAATGGCTGAGGATTTAATTACTCTTATCAGAGGTTCTCAACCCCCTCCAGACAAGAGACCCAGAGTGGAGGAAGATTCACCCTCTTCTGATCAGGGATCCATTTTATCAGAACATTCTGATGCAGAGGAACACTCTTACTCTCCTTTTGAGGATTCGGATGCAGAACAGTCCATTCCTTCTGTATCCCCTCCTGAGGATTTTTCCTTTGGGGAAACCTTGCACACCTTGAGGGAACACTTCCATTGGGAAGGCCTAGACTTTTCAGATTCCAAGAAAAGACTTAGGGAATTTCTTTTGTTACCTCAACACAGACCTCTGGCTATACCCCCTGTTTTGGACATACTGGATGATGTCTATTCGGAGGCTTGTCTTAACCCGGATTCTCTGCCTCCTGCACCAGTCAAACCTGATAGGTATTAGAGTACCCAGCTCTCACCAATTTCTCTTCAAAAGCCATAATGCTGACCCTGAAACCATTTCACAAGGCCCCAAGGGATTGAAGGCCTCCACTGCCAAGAATCCACTTCCTGCAGAAAGGGAATCAAGATCTTTAGAAAGGTGGGGAAAAAAGGTATATACATCGGCCACCCTAGCCATGAGGGCCTTAAATTGTCAGTTTCATATGCTTAAATATCAACAGTTCCTGTTATCACAATTAAGGAACAAAATGTCTCAACCTGAACAACCAGATTTAAAAGAGTTACAGGATATGATGCATAGTGCAGAGCAAGTGGGTAAACACACCTTACAATGTGGTTATGATGCCCTAGAGGCCTCAAGTAGAGCAGCTGCTACAGGATCAGTCATTTGCAGACATGCCTGGCTTAGGGAACAAAATTTGCCTGATCATGTGAAAGCTAAACTTCTAGATGCTCCTTTACAAAAGGATGTGCTGTTTGGTACTAATGCTGAGGAGATACTATGGAAAATGGAAGAAAAAGCCAAATCTATGCAAACTGTCAAAGCTTTCTTACAGGTCCATCCACCACGTTTTAGCAGAAATTGGCCTTCAAAAAACTGGTCCTTTCCAGCCACTGACAAGCCCCAAAGAGGTAGATACAGACGCACAAGGGGCAGAGGGCAGTGACAAGGATCATATAGAGGCCGACAATGGCAAACTCCAGCACCAAGAGGTGGCGAAGACAGTGCACAACAATACAGGAAGCAAACCCAATGACTCCCTCATTTCCATGCCAAGCATGTCTCAGCTGGCAGCACCTTTGGGAGGGAAACTAGCATTATTTGCAAGCAATTGGCATATTGTCACAACAGACAAATGGATCCTGGACATTATAAACAGAGGCTACAAATTTCAATTTCACACTCTTCCAAAAATGAGAGGCATGCCAAACCTGCCACAAAATCAAAGGGCAGAGGCACAACTGCAAATTTCAAAGCTCATAAGCATGAGAGCTATTCAAGAGGTACCTACTCACCAACAAGGTCAAGGTTTTTATTCAAGACTTTTTCTGGTACCAAGGAAAGGAACCGACTGGAGACCCATTTTGGACTTATCCATCCTAAACACATTTCTACTCGTACCAAAATTCAAGATGCTCACATTACAGCAGCTTCTTCCCATGCTGGGCAAGGAGTTTTGGCTGGTAACATTGGACCTCAAGGAGGCATACCTGCATGTCCCAATCAGACAAAGCTGCAGAAGAGGCCTCAGATTTCTTGCAGGTTCAATCCACTATCAATTCTCTGCATTGCCCTTTGGCTTATCTACTGCACCCAGAGTATTCACAAAGTGCCTGGCATCAGTGATTGCCTACTGCAGACTTCAAGGGATACAAATTTACCCTTATCTGGACGACTGCCTGATCCAAGCGGACAGCAAGCACATACTTCTGGAACATCTGGCATATGTGACACGGTTACTGCTTTCTCTGGGATATACAATCAACAAAGAGAAATCAAGGCTAACACCATCTCAGAAAATAACTTTCCTGGGTGCCAACTTGGACACAAACACCCAGATGGCCTACCTTACGCCAGAAAAACAGGGGCAACTATCTCAGTACTTCAAAATACTAGCAAAAAGTACCAGGCTTACTGCAAGGAAAATCCTGCAGGCTCTGGGATTCATGGCATCTTGCATTCTTTTAATCCCATGTGCAAAGCTGCATATGAGGAAACTTCAATGGTACCTAAAAAACCTATGGTCTTAACACAGTCACAGTTTGGAAACAATAATACCAATAATTCCATGTTTGCAAAAGGAATTTCTATGGTGGGCCCAAGCATGTCAAGCAAACACAGGCCTCCCATTCTGCAAGCCTCAAGTAAAGCAAGTCATCTCCACAGACGCCTCAGATTATGCCTGGGGGGCGCACATGACGGACAGGTGCATTCAGGGCAAATGGTCCCAAAAGGAAAAGCACCTTCACATCAATCAAAAAGAAATGCTAGCAGTAATAAATGCAATTACAGCTTTCAAGGACTTCCTGCATCCAGTACAATTACTGATGAGAACAGACACCACAGTAATGTGGTACATAAACAAACAAGGAGGAACACATTCATACCCCTTGTGCAGACTAGCCATGACTCTTTGGAACTTGGCTCTGGAAAGGCAAATCGAACTTCAAGCACAGTAGTTGCCAGGATTGGAAAACACACTGGCAGTCAATCTAAGCAGAAATATGACAGATCCACACGAATGGAAGTTACATCCTCAGGTGTTTACAGAAATAATCCAAGCGTGGGGGAGGCCAGACATAGATCTTTTTGCCTCCCACAAGAATCATCAATTGGAAAAGTTTTGTTCGAGGACCTTTCATCCAAAGGCCTGGAGAGTGGACGCCCTTTCATTCAGTTGGACAGCATGGACAGTTTACGCATTCCCACCTTTGCGTCTTCTGCCCAAGGTGCTTTTGAAAGCAAGAACAGACAAACCGAAGATGATACTGATTGCTCCAGATTGGCCAAGGCAACACTGGTACCCACTCCTGAGGAGCCTAACACATACTCCTCCCTGGTCCCTGCCTCTAATGCCTCTTCTGCTGACACAGCACAGCTACAAAACTCTTCACAGTCAGCTGAAAACACTCAATCTCGCTGCATGGATAATTCCTTAACACCACAACAGACCCTACTCTTCAAGGAGGTGCAGGATGTCGTTTTGGAGGCCAGAAGGCCATCTACTAGAAAAGCTTACTCCGCAAAATGGAAGCGGTTTTGCTCTTGGAATGAGAAGAGGCCAGGACCCTAGAAAACTGAACTTGCCTCAGGTATTACAGTATCTAGCTGAGCTGCTGAACAGTGGACTTTAATTTTCTTCCATAAAAATCCATGCCTCAGCCATTTCTGCAGAATTCAACACGGATCCTCCTTTATTTTCTCACCCACTCTTACGACAGTTCCTCAGAGGGGCTAAGAATATAGGACCACCAAGGAAGCAACCAATACCAGCCTGGGATCTTAATTGCATACTAGAAAAATTAACATTGCCTCCTTTTGAACCAGCTGCCTCAACAGATTTGCAATATTTGTCCTGGAAAACAGCCTTCCTTCTGGCTATCACTTCAGCTCATAGGTTTTCTGAACTACAGGCCCTCATGGCGGTGCAGCCCTTTCTCATTTTCCATCAGGACAGGGTTTCCCTTCGTCCCAACCCATCATTTATGCCTAAAGTGGTATCCAGGGTAGCTTTAAATCAAGCCATACACCTACCTACCTTTTACCCCAATCCTCAAAACAAAGGGGAAAGGCTGCTACACTCTAGACATCCATAGGCAGCTACGTTATTATTGGGACAGAACAAAGTCCTTCAGGAAATCAGAACAACTCTGTGTCCTATGCTGTAGGGGCTCAAGGGAAGCCAGTTACAAAACAGACTATTTCAAAGTGGATAGGCCACTGCATACGGTTTTGTTATTCCCATCATGGGAAATCTGTTCCTACAGGTATCAGATCACACTCCACCAGGGCCACAGCTACCTCTACAGCCTTCCTCAGAGGAGTTCCTACCAAAGATATTTTGGAGGCAGCCACTTGGAGTTCTGTACATACCTTCACAAAACACTACCACCTGCCTTTATATTCCAGAACAAGAGCAGGCTTTGCCACTGCTGTTTTGCAAGGCATTCTGGCTCAACCCAGTTCCTCCTAGTACCTACCACCCTGTGCATAGCTTTGGGACTCTACCCATCTGTGATTACTGCAGCTGTCTGCACGATGAACATAGTGCAGTTTTGTACCTACCATAAATGTAGATGTTCGAGTGCTAATACAGCTGCAGTACAGGTTTCCCTCCCTCCTTCCCCACTTGGTAAAGGCATAAGGCCTAACAACCTCTTCATACTACCTGACTGTGTTATCCTGCTATGTTTTATTTGCTTGCAACCACTGATTTTGGATTATATTGCATTGCTTGTATATGCATATAAGCATTATTTATGTATTGCCTTCCTTCTGGGGGCACCTGACGTCTGGGGCAAGAAAGACTGAAGAACATGGCGTCGGCTGTGTCTTATATACTCTGGCCTCACTGACGTCAGAAGAGAAAGCGACTACAACCGATGCCGGACCAAGACTTTGGAATTCGGCCGACCGGGGGACCGCCTGACTGCAGAAAACCCATCTGTGATTACTGCAGCTGTATTAGCACTCTAACATCTACATTTATGGTAGGTACAAAACTGTACTTTTTGAAAAGGGTGGAAAAAAACTATACAAATTTGGGAGTGGCATAAAGTTGGGAGCAGATAATCTGTTTAAGTGGGATCACAGGCTTTAATGTGGATTTGGCTTGGTTAACCTTAATTATTGAATATATGATGTTTGTTGGTGCAGCTGGCAGTTTGGGAGCTTCTGTTTAGAAGGGCGGACTTCCATTCTTTGGAAAGTGTATCTAGTTCTGTGCTTGATGTGACAGTAGGGGATGGGGGGGGTTGAAAAATTTATTACATTTTTTTTTCAGTTAGTGTTTTTCTTGAAACAAAAGGTCATTGGGTAAAGTGACTTGGGTACAAATGGAGATAAGAAAAAGGAACTACATACAAGATCAGCCTGCCAGACATTAGTATGTGCATGTAGGCTGCAAGCTGGAAATGTATCCAAAATAACTGTCCTGTAAGATTTCTGTTAGTAATTACATTTCGTCAGAATTGCTGTTGTCAGTATTAACATGGAATTGTATATGGCTTTACAAACCTAGACAAAAAGTAGATAGCACTGTATTATGTTAAGAACAGTAGGGTGCAGATAATAGTCAACACATTTGGATAGAAATGAGCATGTGAATTTGACAGAGGATTTCAAGATGGGCATTCTGCACACTATCAGGGACAGAGGAAGGGGAGTAATGTTGATTACAAGAAATGCACCAGTAGCAATGAGGGGGGAAAATAGTGGTAGATTTGTGGTAGTATTGGATTACTTGTAGAGCAAGGGGATTGCATTGGTATGTATTTATATTCCACCTAAAATAATTGTTATGGAGTTCAGAAGAATGAGGAGAAATAAGCTTTTAGTATGGAATATTTATGGATGGGGTCTAGAAACTTCCTTGCACTGTTGATATATTGGGGAACTAGAAGAAAAAGTTTAACAGAAGGGGGTACTTTTTGAATTAATATACGAGAATATTTGGTATGGACAATGAATTCAGTAGCAGGAACGCTGACAGAATTTGCATATTCTGCAAGATAACAAGAACTTGGCTAGGCTGGAAAGAATCTTACAGGCAAGGGTGCCCGCAGGCAGGTACAAGGGGGTGCACTTGCACGCCCTGGAACTGGCTGGCTGGGAAATTACATTTTCTTTAAATTAAAAAAAGTTTTTTTTTAACCTTTGCGTCCAATCTCACAAACGCAGCAGGTCAGTGGCGTAGCTAGCAGGGGGTGAGAGGCAGTCTGCCATTGGCAGCACTTTTGGGACTTTAATAGTTTAAACAAATAACTGTTTTCCGGTCGTCCTTTAAGAGCAGTCTTATAGTGTGCTGTACTTCTGATCCAGTCACCCGCATCATGTCTATGTGCGAGTTGTGGACGTCCTGTCTGCCATGGAGTTTAAAATACAGTTTGCTTCACCTATTCCAAGGAGTTTTGCTGCTTTGCATTATTCACCAAGTAAGGGGAGTTTACTTAGTGTGTGTGCCGACCGATCAAGTAAGGGGAAGTTAGTTTTGCTTGCCTTTTTATTGAAGTAAGGTAGGTAGGTCTAATTATTCATATACAACTTTGAAGTAACTTAAAACAAAGATTTGACATAAATGATAAAATATGTATTTGGAAGAAAGGATTTTTTTTTATTGCCTGGGTCTTGCAGCAGTTGTTATATTCCTGCAAAATTTTCTGGCTATATGCAAATGCACTTAATCTCTTAAGCGTCATACTAGTCAATACTGGTAATATAAGGTTCCCAAAAATAATTTGTAATTTATATTTTGACAGAAGTGATCCCTGGGGGTGAATTTCCTATTTCCCATCCAGTTCTCAAGATTTTTCTTGAGTGCTAATGAGAAGCAGAGGTAGTCTGTTCCAGAGTATAGGAAGTCTCTGGGACAGGAATCTATCACTCCAGCATGTTCTGTTTATTGTGGTGACAAGGTTTAGGTCCCTAGAGCATGTAGCTCTGAGGGATTGGGATTTCTTTAAGTGGAGCATGTCCAAAAGCTCTGGGTTTGACATAGCTTTGTATGTTAGGCAGAGATTGCCTCTGAGCAGGCGATATGCGACGGAGTAAAGCTGGAGTTTTTTGAGACTGCCTGCGTAGGGCATCTGTTTTGGCCAGTAATCCTCTTTGTGAGTTATTTGTGGCCTTTCCAGTTGATGTCTTGTGAGATACATACCAAAAGGGGCGTTGTACTCTACAATGGGTCTGAGTGATGAGTAGAGGGGAACAGTGACCTCTTTTCTGGATGCGAAACCTTTTGTGATGGTGAGCCATGTAGAAGGATTTCCTGACCACTGTGGTGATGTGATTATTAAAGGAGAGACCACTGTCCTTCTGTGTCCCAAGGTCTCATCACACTTTTGGTGTTACGTAGACTACCACTTATGTGGTAGTTCATGGGTACAGAGTTTTTACCAAAGGGGATGACAGTACACTTTTTGGCATTGAACTTCAGGCTGTGGCTTTGACACCAGGCATCTGTCTCAGCGAGGCCCTTTTGTAGTATGTCCACATAGGAGTTTCGATTATGGCTCCTAGTTTGCAGTCATCTGCAAACTTAAAGACCTTCTGTGTTAGCTTGTACTTCAGAGAAGTAGATTCCAAATAGGAGATGACCCAGGACTGAACCCTGTGGTACTCCACTTGTCACTGGTCTGAAGTAGAAGTCTGCTACTTTCACAGTGTGGGTTCTGTCCATGAGCCAGTTGGCAACCCATTTGGTGACACAGGGATTTATACCTAGTTTAGTGAGCTTATCTGTAATTCCAGAGTGGGGGATGGTGTCAAAAGCCTTGGCGAGACCTAGATAAAGCTGTGTGAACCACCTTACCCTCATCTATGGCTTTGGTGATTGCTTCAAAGAAGTCAATCAGGTTTAGGAGACATGATTTGCCTTTTACAAACCGGAACTGGGTAGGGTCTAGAGTTTGGAGATTACCAATGTCTTTGAGTTCCATGATGATACTTTCCATGGCCTTGCAGACCAGGCTCGTCAGGCTAATGGGACGGTAGCTCCTTGGGGTCTGTTACTCCCCCTTTGTGGAGTGGGATAACCGTCACGGTGTGCCATTCACTGGGCACAAAGCCTGATGTGAGGCTATGATTGAACATGTTACTTAGGTGCCAGTTCATTCTGTAGTTCGGGTAGAATGCAGCCTGGGATATTGTCAGGCCCCATGGATGCTGTGTTCTTGGCTTTGGAGAGTTTTTTTTAACCTGTGCAGCTGTGATTACAGGAACTTTGCATTCTTCCGGTATAGTTATAGGCCCTCTAGGGGGTGAGAGGGGGATAAAGTAAGCACTGAACCTATCTGCCAGTATGTTGGCAATATCATTTGGTTCTGTATATTTAGTGCCATTGTGCTGTAACTCGGAGCATATCGGAGTGTAGCCATTGAGATTCTTGAGATAGCTATAGAATGCTTTGTGGTTGTCTTTAGAGTCTCTGGCAATTTTGTTTTCGTAACTAGCTTTGGAGGATTTTGAGGGTCTTCAGCTTCTTACTGAGGTTGACCAGGGAGTTCCTCCAGTCATGGGATTTTACTCTTTTTGTAACAGTTTTTCTTCTGTTGTAGAGTTTGTTTATGGCAGAAGACCACCAGATTGGCTTCCTTTTTTTGGAGGATAGCATCTTGGTTCTGTTAGTAATAGCATAATCCATGCACTCGTGTAAGTGCTTATAAAGTGCATTTGTGTAGGATTCAGCAGTCGTACCACTATTGTCCGTCTGTATGGGTGTCATGAAGTTTGCCACTTCTGTCTTAAGAAGTGTGAAGTTGGCTTTGGAGAAGTTTTTTACGGTGGTTTCAATAATTGGGGGTGGGGGCGGGATTTGGATGTCTAGGGTGATAAGCTTGTGATTAGATCTGACCAACAAGGAATTGACCTTTGGTGTGGAACACCGGTTGCCCATGTTGGTAATTACCAGGTCTAGGATATTGCTGCCCCTGGTGGGGGTGTGAATGAGTTGATCCAAGGCATTGGAATTTATGAATTTCAGAAAACGTTGAACAAAAGAGTTGGTACATGAGTAGTTTTCTCTGTTAATGGTGGGGTAGTTGAAATTTCCCATTAGTAGGGTGTTGGGTTGTACCCTAATACTTTCCAGTGTATCAAGAAATGAGGAGTGGGAACCCTGGGGCATGGTGGGGGGTCTGTAGCAAGCTACAATTTGGATTGCTGTCTTACCCCAGAGTTAGTTGCACTTGGATAATCTCGGATGCATTATGCTGTGCAACTAGCCTGGAGGTGTGGACATCCTTAATGAATATGGACACTCCACCTTTAGTGCTTCGTTCCGGGTTAGGTGGCCGAAAGGTGTGGTATGAATTTTAGCCTGGTAACGCAGGGGTGCTCTCTGGAGCTTTGAACCAGGTCTCTGTCACTGCACTGATGTCGATGTCCTCCATTTTGAGTGCCTAGAGTGAGTGCATTTTGAGGTTTCGACTTCTAGCATTGAGTAGCATTACCCTCAGATTTTGCTTGCTTGTACCTGTTATGGTTGTGAATTTGTCATTTGAACCTTGCCTAAAAAAGGCACTATATGGTGGCAAGAGCCTTAGCCAGTATCCAGAATCCCAAGGGGGACAGGTGCAGGCCATCTCTGGCAAAGCATCATAGTCTGTCAATCATGTCGTCCCAGGCAGACAAATACTGGATCCCCTTAGAATGACACCAGAAGTTTAGCCAATTGTTGAAGTCTGTCATTTTTCCTTGTACTGTGGTGGTATTCTGGGTGATGGCAGGATGCTACTCAGGGCTAGGGTCATACCTGCCAGGGCTACAAGATTGGAGAGCTCCTCCATGTCTCTCCATGTAGTCCAGGGAGGTACGTTTCAGGTCATTGTCCATGGTGTGAATGACAATGTCATATTTGTACTTGTGGAGTGACCTGAGTGCTTGCGTTGTGGCGGATCCTGGCACCTGACAGCAACTTTCCCCTTGTTTAGCCTGGTGAGTGAACATCAGTGTGCCTGACTATAGTCACCTATGACCAATGTTTGGTACATTATGCCTTTTGGGCTCTGGTTGAGTGGCACACTGAGTTTGCGGGCTGTGTGTCATTTGGGTTGTGTTGGGGAGGGGGGTGGAGTTTGCTTGTGTTTCTGCTTTGGAGGTCCCTGATGCTTATGCAGGTTTTTGAGAGCCTCCGCGAATGTAGGTGTGTGTGTTTTGGTGGTGTAGGTTTTGAGGGGCAATGTGTGAGTGTGGTGCAAGTGTTTACCTTCTCCTCTTGACTGTGTAGTCCAGTCTGGGTGAAGAGAGCTTTGCTTCCAGTTTGGCTATATAAGTGCATCTCTCACAGGTTGTAGTGTTGGGTGGTAGGAGTAGAGGGTTGCCTGTGTACATGAGGCAATTGCTGCATTGCCCCAAGATGGCCAGATTCATCAGGTAGACAGGAGAGATCACCGGGAGCTGATCCTTAGACATGCCTGGATAGGTGCTTATTAAGTACTAAAAACTGCTTTCCTCTAGACAAGTGAGGAAAGTGGAGTGCTGTAGTAGTTTGCAGCTTTTTTAGTGCTTACAAGTTCTGACCATGTGCTAAGTTCAAAGAAACAGTTCTGAGTGCTGTAACTAGAAAACTGGCTAGTTCTAAGAAACAAAATTAAGCTAGAAGGCTTCCTTCCAACACAGAAAGACTTGGGGGCTCAGAAGCCTAAAAACAGTCTAGACCACTTACAGGAAAGCTTAATTTTCTTTTCTTTCTCAGATACTACTTATCTAAGTATGACTTGCACAGAAAGTTCTCAGCTATATAGTGTTGTGGTGACCTTGATAGAAGACAAGAAAATGTTTGTTTTACCAGTTATTCCTCATTTTACTAGAACACATTTTCATCTAAGCATTTTCACAGTACTCTGCTGTAATATCATCTAACCTCTAAGGCTGGTACTTCAAAAGCATTGATGGCAGCCTTAATTTTATTTTTATTTGCTAACCTACTAAGCCCACTGACAATACAGGCTTAAAAATAATTAATTGAAGCATAAATGATTAGTTGACTTGCTCAGACTAAAAAGTACTTACAAAAAAGGACCGTGCATGCCAAGTCCACCAAGACATGTTCAGAATTACTTTTCTGCATCTAAGCACCACAAGTTTTGTCATACTGCTATATGCCCAAGATGTAATGGGATCCTATCTCGCTTATATTCATAACTGATGGGTTCGGAGCCGATCCATTGGCTCCGACTCTGCCAACTAGTACACTAGAACGAAGTCTCTTATTGGCTGGGCTACCCTCTATCCCAGGATGCACCACACCTGCTTCCCCAGATCTCGTTTGCCGCTTTACAAGCTAGACGTGGTCTCGACTTGGCTGGAGCTAAGTGTACTTTTATTACTTTTTCTGGTCTTTTGACCTTGGGGTTTCTTCATAAATTAAATCAACAGCTGTTTTAACGGCTATTCCGTGCTTTTGTTGAGTGTTGAGTGTTATTGATCGATCTTTTTATATCGGTTGGTTGGGCGAGGCCCGTTTAAGTTAGAGGGCCTTTGCCCTTCTTAGTAGAGTGAGTGTGTTCATTTTACTCCCCTTTTCTTCCGGGCAAAGCCCGTTTAAGTTAGAGGGCTTTTGTCCGTTGTTGTGTTCCTTTTGTGTTGTTTCCCTTGTGAGGTAAACCTTCTCTCTAGAGAGCTCGTGCACCCTTTTTTTCTCGCGCTCTAACAGTTTTTTTAGTCACTTCTGTTCCTTGCGTGAAATTAGAGTATTTGATAGTGTTATTGTATTAACATGTCTAAAGAACAAAAATTTGGGTTCAAAAAGTGCACTAGGTGCAATTATAAAATGTCTATTACAGACAGTCATGCTATTTGTGTATATTGTTTAGGGCCAAAGCATTTGCAGGAGACATGTAGTGTGTGTCATGCTTTTTCTGCTAGGGTTCTTCAAGAACGAAAAAATAAATTGATCCTGAAGGGTCTTATTAAGCCCTCTTTTGAGGAAGCTTTGGCTTCATCTTCTACTGCTTCTAAAAAGAAAAGGTAGTCGGCTCCGACCAGTCCGTCGGAGCCGACTGCTAAGAAGCATAAGTCGACCTCTTCTTCCTCGGCTCCACTGACTTCGGAGCCGAGGGTCGAAGGGTCTGCCTCGATGCCTCTTTCCTCGGCTCCATTAGTTTCGGAGCCGCAGGTTGGAGCATCGAGAGGCGAATCACCTCCATCGGTTCCAATGGTTTCTGAGCCGGTGGAGGTGTGCAGCTCAGACTCTTCCCCCTCGGCTCCGAAAGATCCTTCGGCGCCGATCCTTATTCGTACTGTGCCGGACCCGGCGCTGATAGTGTTGGAGCCCTTTCGGAGCCAGTCCCCTACATTGTCTGAGCCGAGAGGGAAGTCGTCTCGACCCCTTTCTACTTCCTCTAAATCCTCCAAATTGTCGGATTCGGATTTGGATAGGGTTATTCAGAGGCTTTTCCAGTCTCCAGTTTTTGCACAAATGGTCTCGGCTCCGGCCCAGTTGGCTTCGGAGCCGATCCCCCCCCCGAAACTTTCGATTCCACCTCCAACCTCCTCAGAGCTGTTGGAGTCGGTGATGGTGGAGAAAGGCGGAGCCGTACGGTCGGAACCAAGACCCCTTTGAGGTCTATCGGTACCGACCATTGTTCCTACCCTGTCCTCTGGTTCGGGGTTCGGTACTGGGACTTCCTCAGCCGGGGCCGAAAGGAATATCTTGGGACTAGGTGCCTAGTCTTCCCCTCGGAGCATCGGCTGCGGGGATTCCTAGTGCCGTCGTGGTCTTCTCTGCCAGTGACCTCCATGGAGTCTCTAGGTCCTGCCTTTGAGGCCATGAGGAGCGCGCTGGCCATGTCCTTGCCAGCTCAGCAGGCTTCCATCTCACCGTCCCTAGACCTGGAGACTGGTGCTTCTGGCGTACTGCAGTCCCATGACAGCGGGGCCCCAGGGCCTGAGGATACCCCCGTCGGGGGTTCCCTTCTTCCGGGGGGGTCCATCCGAAACAGCTTCGGATGAGCCCCCACGGAAGAAATTGTGCAAGAGGAAGCACGTAGACTCCCAAGATGAGTGTCGCATCTGACACTGACCTCGATGACACGGAGGGGTCCCCAAAATCATCTTCGGATGATGTCTCTTTCTCGGATATCCTTGAGATTCTGACAGAGAGGAGATTGGCAGGCCAAAACCCCTTCCGCTGAGGAGTCAGTCTTCCTAAAGGCCTTCGGGGCCCAGCCCTCCACCTCCTGGGTGTCTCTGCCCTTCGATGAATTACTTGATTTGGTTTCTCGAAGGGCTTGGGAACACCCTGATTCTGTGGAACTGGTGCCTGCAAGACCAAATAAATTTCTTTCAGCCCCCCCCTCAAAAGGAATTTTTAACAAAAGGAGTTCCTGTAGATGCAATGGTGGTGGCATCTGCCACACAGCAGGACGTGGCAGAGGCTTCAACGTCTATCCACCCTCCTAATAAGGATTCCAGGAGCATGGATAGGTACGGGAAGCGTACCCTTTCTTCAGCGGCCTTTGCCTTACGGTCGCTGAATTACTTATGCCATTTTACTAGGCTCCAAAGGGACCTCCTTAAAGAGCTAAGTGAGTCCCTCATGGTAATCTACCTGAGGCGTTAGCCCACACTGTTGGCGCCCAGATGACTACCTTATCTTCCATTGTGAACTCGTCCATGAGGCTCATCTCGTATGCGGCCAAGGGGGCGAGTAGAGCAGTGGGAACAGGCGTCGCCCTCAGGAGACACGCCTGGTTACGCTTGTGTTCCTTTGCGGAGGCCTTCAAGTCTTCCTTTGCCGACGCCCCCTTTGATGGGTCCTCTTTGTTTGGACCCAAGGTGAAGGAGACACTGACTCGGTGCGAGCAGGAGGGCAAGACCTTGACTGCCGTTGGGGCCCGTTTTTCCGCTCCCTCTAGGCCTTGCCCCAAGGCCCAGAGAGGAGGGAAAATGTGGTTCAGGAAAACTCAGAGGTCTTTCCCTACTCCACCCAGTGATCCCCCCTCTAGAGGCAGGGGGGGGGGATTTAGGAAGACGTTGCCCCAGAGGCGGCAGAGGCCCCCATAACTCTGGAGACCGCGATTCCTTTCGTGGTTCTTCCTACACTCAACGTCCCTGAGTTGGTGCCCGACTGTGCAGCTCTGGAGCCAGTCGGGGGTTGTTTTGCGGAACACCCACAAGCTTGGGAAGCTATTACCAGTGATCAGTGGGTGCTCCGGATTATTACCGGAGGCTATCTCATTCCCTTCATCAAGCCCCCCCTTCTCTTCAGGGAGATCCCGGACGTGCCACCCAGTCAGCGGGATCAGGCAGCAATAGAGGTTTCAAAGCTGCTAGAAAAAGGAGTCATCCAGCCTGTCCCCACCGATCAGATCGGATCAGGAACCTACTCAAGACTATTTTTGGTGCCAAAAAAGACAGGGGACTTCAGGGCCATTTTGGACCTCAGTTCATTGAATCGCTTTGTGAAAAAGTCCAAATTCCGAATGGTCACTCTGCAGTCCATTCTCCCACTATTGGAGTAGGATGTCTGGATGTGCTCCATAGATCTCAAGGACGCTTACTATCACATTCTGATAAGTCGAGTGTCCAGGAGTCATTTACGCTCCGCCTGGGAGACAGTCATTTCCAGTTCCGAGCACTGCCCTTTGGTCTCACCACAGCCCCCAGGGTGTTCACCAAGTGTCTGGCAGTGGTGACTGCTCACCTGAGAAGTCTAGGATTCCAAGTGTTTCCATATCTAGACGACTGGCTCCTTACTGCCACCTCCAAGCATCTACTATTTCAGGCGCTCATGGCCACAGTCACCTTGGGCCATTTCCTAGGAATTACTTTCAACTGGCAAAAATCTGTACTACAGCCATCTCAGCGTATTACCTTTGTAGGCGCAGAGTTGGATACAAAAAGGATGCGCGTCTTCTTACCGGCAGCAAGGATTCAAGTTTTACAGAACCAAGTTCGATCCTGCCTCCCTCTATCAAGAGCTCCGGCCCATCTGATTCTACAGGTATTGGGCTCGATGGCATCAACTATTGTCCTAGTCCCCTTAGCCAGACTGCACATGCGGGTGCTGCAATGGCTACTGTCGGTTCAATGGTCCTATCAAGAACTCCCCTTGAACCACTTGGTTATGATTACGGAAAGTTGCAGTCGAGATCTGCGTTGGTGGCTCCTCCGATCCAATCTCGACCAGGGGCGACCTTTTATTCCTCAGTCCCCTGTTGCCACTGTGACCACGGACGCCTCCCAGGTAGGGTGGGGGGGGTCATTACCTGGACAGGTCTGTCCAAGGCACATGGCAACCCCAGGAAGCGCATTTGCACATCAATATACTGGAAATGAGATCAGTACTACTGGTACTACAAACTCCATCACGCTCTCCCGCAAGGTCCGATTGCTATCCTCTCCGACAACATGTCGGTGGTTTGGTATATAAACAAGCAAGGTGGGACCAGGTCGTACCCACTGTGCAGAGAAGCCATGAGACTTTGGCACTGGGCGGTAGCTACCAACCGCTTCCTAATGGCAATGCACATACCGGGGAAATCCAATGTGATTGCGGACAGACTAAGCAGGACTATCCTGTTACCCCACGAGTGGTCCCTCAACCAAAGAGTGGCTGCGGAAATCTTCGCCAACTGGGGTCTCCCTTGCTGCGACTTGTTTGCCAGCCCCACAATGCAAGTGCAGAGAGTTCTTCACTCTGACCCCCTCTCAGGGACAGATTCCCAGGGACGCTCTAACCCACATTTGGCCCCCCGGTCTCCTTTATGCCTTCCCTCCGGTTCCCCTCCTGCCGAGGGTGATACAGAAGGCAATTTACCTGGAGAGCGACATGATTTTGATTGCCCCGCACTGGCCTCGTCAGGTTTGGTTCCCCTTCCTTTGGAGGTATGCGGTAGAAGGTCCATGGTTTCTGGACCCGGTGCCAGACCTGTTGACTCATCAGTCAGGACAGTCTCACCCATCTCTCAGGTCCTTGAGGTTGTCGGCGTGGTTACTCCGCTTCCATCCTTAGTTAGGGACAATTCCCCCTCTCTGGAGGTTATCCACATATTGTCTTCCTCTCACAAACCTTCCACTGTCAAACTGTATTCCAGCAAATGGAAAAGGTTTGCCCTTTGGGCACAGCAACGAGGTATAGACCCTCTTACCGCCCCAGTATCGGAGGTCTTGAATTTCCTGGCCTCTCTTTTTCAGTTGGGCTCCTCAGTTTCCACGATTAAGGTTCAGCTAGCGGCTATCTCTAATTTTCATGCTTCTTTTGAACCGTCATTAATGTCACACAAACTTTGCAAGTCTTTCCTTAAAGGAGCGTGGCTTCTTAGGCCCCCATTATCTCATCCTGTCCCCCCTTGGGACCTAAATTTGGTTCTGGCTGCCTTAACTACCCGCCCCTTTGAACCAGCAGCTACCTCCGATTTGAAATTCCTGTCCTGGAAAACCGCCTTTTTAGTGGCCATAACTTCGGCCAGGCGGGTTTCAGAGCTTCAAGCTCTTTGTTCTGATCCTCCTTATTTGATGTTTCACAAACAGTGTCCCTGAAATTAAATCCCTCTTTTTTACCAAAGGTAGCTTCTTCTTTCTGCATTCAACAGTCTCTAGAGCTCCCTGTATTTTTTCCCGAGTTCTCCAATAATGCAGAATATATCCATCAGTTGGATGTCCATAGACAACTGCGTTTTTATTTGAACAGAACTGCTCAGACGCGGAAATCAAATCAACTGTTTGTCTCCTTTGCAATAAACAGATTGGGTCAACCAGTAGCTAAAACCTCCATAGCCAAATGGATTAAAGATTGCATCTCTTTCATTTATTCGCAGGCTAACAAAGAGCTTCCTTTTCCAGTTGGGTCTCATTCTACCAGGGCAATGGCTACTTCTGTAGCTTTTCACTCCAAATTATCAATAGATATTATTTGTGCTGTGGCTACCTGGACTTCTCCGCACTTTCATTTCTCGTTACAAGCTAGATGTGGTTTCTCGAGGCAGGGCTTCCTTTGGTTCCACAGTTTTCAGGAGTGTTTTCCAATGAGCCACCTGGGATTTAGGTGCTAGGGACGCTGTCCCATCAGTTATGAATGTAGGCGAGATAGGATCCCATTACATCTTTTAGTTATGTACTTACCATAACTTCGGATGTATGGGATCCATCTCGCCTACATTCATACGTACCCACCCTCCTTTCCCCCTTCCATTCGGATTTAGAGGAAATGTATTTCCATTTGGAGATCTTCTCTTGAACTTTAGTTGGTTGCAGTAACTATTATTTTTCTGTTTGCATGTAAGTATGAAAGCGAACAAACGAGATCTGGGGAAGCAGGTGTGGTGCATCCTGGGATAGAGGGTAGCCCAGCCAATAGGAGACTTCGTTCCAGTGTACTAGTTGGCCGAGTCGGAGCCGATGGATCGGCTCCGAACCCATCAGTTATGAATGTAGGCGAGATGGATCCCATACATCCGAAGTTATGGTAAGTACATAACTAAAAGTTTTGTATTTTTGGAAAGTTAGGATTATATCCTTTACTGAGACATTAGCGTGCCGCATACTTATGTCAAAATCTTAGCTACACTTACTCTTGAAGGCATATGAAAGGGCTGAGAGAAGGTTATATGATGCGATTGGTCACTTTATTCAGGAATGTCAGTCTTAAACTTTTAGCATGAATTGGAATTGAGAGGCTGTTTGCTCTGAAGCCTATTTAACATCATATCACCTTTCCAGGCATGAGTCAATATTATAGGATTATAGAAGGTTATTAGGCTAATGGCCCTGGGGCTGTTACAAGCCTAGCCAAGAGTTGATCTCCAAAAAAAAAACCCCCTCAGTCAGCACCTGTCGTCCCTGTCATTGAGGGACACGGGTGGAACCCCTGGAACAAATTTGTGGTGTCCCATCCACTAATCAAGGTTGAGCGTGAAGAGAGTCAGTGAGGTATTCTGTTTGATGTGTATGGGAAGTCTATTCCAGAGACAGAGCAGCCTCTGGGATACAAACCTCTCTCCAGCAGGTTTTGTTCATGTCAAGTATTAGATTCAGTTCTTTCAAGTGGGTAATGAGCAAGGAGTTAGACTTATGGATATTGAGCATCTCTAGTAGGGCAGGGTCTGAAATTGCCTTGTAGGCGAGACACAGATCACCTCTGAGCGCATTGTGTATGATACCAAGTAGACTGACAGTGATTTGGGCCTGTCTGCATAGGACAGGTGTTGGAGGCCATGGGTTCTCTTTGTGAGGTAATTCTGTGGCTTTTCCATTTGGTGCATATGTTTGGAGAGGTACATACCAAATGAGGCATTATACTCCATTATTGGTCTGAGGATTGCAGGAGGTGGTAATCTTTTTTTTTTTTTTTTTCTGAAAGCAATCCCTTTACTTATGAGTTGAAACAAGTAAAAGGCTTTTCTGACAACTGCCACTATATGATTGTCAAATCTAAGATTGCTGTCAACCTGAGTACCCAGGTCTCTCATCACAGGTTGTGTGCTTAGGGGTTGCTGTTGGTGGTATTCAGTAGGGGCTGTGTTTTGCTGAATGGTAGGATACATTTTTTTGCGTTTAACTTGAGGCCATGACTTTGGCACCAGTCATTATTTGCTCTGAGACCCTCTTGCAGTATGTTAACTTCACTTGGGGAGTCAGACAGAGCCTAACTTAGTCATCTGCAAACTTGGTCAGCCACAGGCCTTTTGTCTTTGCCTGGACCTCGAAGTAGATGCCAAACAGTAGGGGCCCCAGGACAGATCCCTGGGAAACTCCACTAGTGACAGGTCTGCTATCGGAGGTGGCGGCACCAATTTTGACCTTGATCCTTTTGGTTAGCCGGTTGACCACCCACATGGTGAGTTAGGGATTTACGCTAAGTTAGCTTTTTAAAGATTCCCAAGTGGGGGGGGGTTTGTTAGGGGCGTTGGCCAAGTGAAAGTAAGCTGTATGTACTGACTTTCCCTCATCCAAGGCATTGGTGACGGTCTCAAAGATGTCAACCAGGTTCAACAGGCAAGGTCTGCCCTTGAATCCAAACTGGGTGGGGTCAAGTGCTTGGAGACTGCCTGTGTCCTTGTTTGTGATCCATAATGCGCTTCATGGCTTTACAGATCAGACTTGTAAAGCTAATTGGGTGATCGTTTCAAGGGTCAGTACTGGCACCACCTTTGTGCAAGGGGATGACAATGGCAGTTCTCCACTCTGCTGGAATGAAGCCTGTACTTAGGCTGTGGTTGAATAGGGTGCTCAATGGTGAAGCTATTTCTTGGTGGAGATGGTGCTGTATCAGGTCCCATGGAAGCGGTGTTCTTTGCCTTGTATAGGGCCTTTAACTCTTGATCTATGGAGATGAGGTGTGGGACAAGCATCGAGATGTCAAAAGGGCCTTTGGGGAGGCAGGGTGCTGACAGTTTTCAGCACAAAACGTCAGCACCCTATCTGCTAGCTGGTTGGCTAAGTCAACAAGATCAGTGTGAGTGATGCTGTTAAGTATTAATTTGGAACAAACCTGGGCTTTGCCATTGAGGTTCTTGATGTAACTCAAGAAGGCTTTGTGGTGCCCTTTGTTTTGGAGGCTAGTTTGGTTTCATAATTGGCTTTGGAGGTTTTCACTAGTGATCTAGTTTTCTTGTTGAGGCTAAGAAGGGAGTATTTCCAACTTGGAATTTGTTCCTTTTTAACCTTGGACAACAGTTTCTTTTGTTGTAAAGGCTGTTGATAGAGGATGTCCACCAGCCCGACTTCTGTTTCCTTGATGAGCAGGTTTTAGTTCTGTTGGGTATGGCTTTGTCCATGCATTTGTGCAGGTGCTTGTATACTGCACTGGCATGCTGTTCAGCATAGTTGTCTGCATTCTCTGAGGGAGGCGGTGTTGTGAAGCTACTGATACCATCCCTTCAGAGGTTGTTGTCAGCTTTTGAGAAGTTTTTTAGGTTGATTATGACGGGGGGGGGTTGTTGGGTGGGATAGAAACTTCAAATGAGACAGACCAATGATCTGATCTCTCCAGGGAAGAAAATACAATGGGGAGTGGTGCAGCGGTTGCCCATGTTGGTAAGAACCAAGTCCAGAATGTTATCCCTGCTTGTGGGGATGAGGCGAGTTTGTCTAGTACTTTAGAATTTAAGTCAAGGAATTGGGCGAGTGCAGAGTGAATTAGTACAGGAATAGTTAACCCAGTCTATAGTGTGGAGTCTTAAGGATTTTTACTGCTTTGCATTATTCACCAAGTAAGGGGAGTTTTCTTGGTGTGTGCTGACCTATCAAGTAAGGAAAAGTTAGTACTGTGTTGTAATTTAATGGGGATGGATGCTGCTGTCCTGAGAATGTCCTCCTTTGGAGGAGATACCTAGTAACTATGAATCTGTTATCAGTTTGCCATACATTCCTTGCAATATTACTTGCTTATTTTTTAATGTAACGCAGGCAATTTATTCTTCAGGGGCAACAGGCACTTTATTTGTAGATGAAACAATTTGCTAGCAGCAACGTCTTCATTAGTTACGGATCTGTTTAATGTGGAATTATTTAGATGACTGACTTCTGCAGAGATTGTGCACATTTACTGATATTGGTGGATATAATGACGGAATTGAGCAGACATTTATGATGGAAATGTTCTAAACTGGGGCAGTTTTATCATTACTGGTTCATACATTGTTTCATTGCTTACTGGAAAAATGTTCAAAACAAATTTAAAATTGCTGTAGCAAATATGTTGCAAGGAATATAATTTAATACAGTCAGGAAGGTGAATAAAATGTGTGCAAGGGGCCTATGATTTAAAAACGGCTCAAAGGTAAACTTTATCTGCCACTGACCAGATGCATTTTCTTTGAGTGTTTGTTTAAATGATGTTTCAATGAATGCGAGTTTCAAAGGCAGAGAAGTTTTAATGCCAAGTCTGTTTTCATTTTGAGACTGTATTGCTTCATTTAGCAGGAGTCTGTGTTTGTGCTATAAAATTTAAAATAAGTTTTAAATGAAATCCAAATAATCATTATAGAAGTAAAGCAAAAAGCAGTATGCACACCAGTGTTTATGGTAAATGGGAGAAATAGCCAAGTAATGGGAACACAGGAATGGCTACATGGGGGAGGGCTCCATATGGGGGAAGCCCCATTTGACCATGATTTTGTGAATGTGGAAGGGTGGCAAACTCGAACAG